>NW_010532752.1:24688-59718 GCF_000687285.1 Phaethon lepturus
GTCCTATCACTGGTTACTTGGGAGAAGAGACCAACACCCCCCTCACCACAACCCCCTTTCAGGTAGTGGTAGAGAGTGATAAAGCCTCCCCTCAGCCGCCTCTTCTCCATTTTCCTCAGCCACTCCATGTTCTTGTTCTTGGAGAACAATAAAGCATGTTCTCCAGACCCCTCACCAGCTCCGTTGCCCTCCTCTGGACATATTCAAGCACCTCAATGTCCTTCTTGTACTGAGGGGCCCAACACTCAACACAGGATTCAAGGTGCGGCCTCACCAGTGCCGAGTACAGGGGCACGATCCCTGCCCTACTCCTGCTGGTCACACTAGTGCTGATACAGGCCAGGATGCTGTTGGCCTTCTTGGCCACCTGGGCACACTGCCGGCTCATGTTCAGCCGGCTGTCAACCAGCACCCCCAGGTCCTTTTCCGCTGGGCAGCTCTCCAGCCACTCCTCCCCAAGCCTGTAGCGTTGCGTGGGGTTGTTGTGACCCAAGTGCAGGACCCAGCACTTGACCTTATTAAACCTCATACAGTTGACGAATGCCCATCAATCCAGCCTGTCCAGATCCCTCTGCAGAGCCCTCCTACCCTCCAGCAGATCAACACTCTCACCCAGCTTGGTGTCATCTGCAAACTTACTGAGGGAGCACTCGATCCCCTCATCCAGATCATTGATAAAGGTATTAAACAAGACCAGTCCCAGAACCGAGCCCTGGGGAACACCGCTTGTGACCGGCCGCCAAGTGGATTTAACTCCATTCACCACAACTCTCTGGGCTCAGCCATCCAGCCAGTTCTTTACCGAATGAAGAGTGCAGCTGTTTAAGCCATGAGCTTAGAGTAAGTTATTGCACTGAGGATGGTGTTGCTATCACCATCAGAGGAACGTCGAGTGTTGGAGCTCAAAACACCCACTTTGATAGGGGAGCTCCTGCCAAAATAACTGTGAGGACCCCAGTGTGAGCAAGCATCCTTGGATGCAAGCAGGACTTGAAAGGGAGATATGTTACACTGGGGACAGAGGGAAGAAAAGTAGTGGAGAGGTTGTCTCACCTTGGGAATGAAATAGCCTTTGAGAGTCACATCTTCAGTGGTCTCATGAGGCACGTTCAATGGCAAGATATTAGCAAACCTTTGAATTTCATGGACAACAGCATCTGTATATGGCATTTGAATTCGATGCTCAATCCGTGGTGGGGTTGACCCTATCACTCGCTCTATCTCTTCTTGGACTTTTTCTGTGAAAGGGATAGGGATCATAAATAGATAGATCACTTGCATGTCTCTTTCTCCTGCTAGAACAGGGGGATGTGGAGAATTCACTTTTTGTTCAGCCCTGCTCAATGTGAAGTCACATTTGAAGTGACATGATGAACAGGAAGCTGCTGATTGTCTAGTTTCCACTTACTCTGAATTTCAGGGTATTTCATCATGAGCAGAAGGCCCCAGCGCAAAGTGGTGGATGTGGTCTCCATGCCAGCTACAAACAGATTTCTCACAACCTCAGTTAAGTTTTCATCATGGAAATATCCATTGGCCTTTCCATTCTCCTGGAGATACAAAACAATAATATTATCAGCTAATTAAAGATTCAAGAAGGAACTCTTTTTTGTTGGAGAACAGGGAAAAACTTTCATATGCAGGCCTGAGGGAGGAGTTAAGTGTAAAGCATAAGAAAGATTTGAGGAGATGTCTTGAGAAACCTGTTCTAAGCTGAGTTTTATTGAAGCAGTTAAATGAAATCTTGTGTTAGCTGGCAACTGAAACTGAGAAATACGTACCAAAGAGTCCTGGGCCTAGAGCTTTTACTGGGTATGTCTCTGTGAAGGGGGATGTGAATTCGAAAGAAGAGTCAGAAATGCTGGGGTACAGAAAGGGATTTTAAACTACAAGTAAAGACAGCTTTTCATGCTTTGCTTGCTGAAATAGTGTTTTGTACTTTCCTGATAAATTACTGGGAATGCATAAAAGATGCTTGTCTGTCATCAGCTTATCTCCTAGCTGCAATGACTGCACAGTCTTTTAGCCTGATCACAGTTTTTGGTAGGACTTTTGCATGTGCTAGTTCTCTGCTGAAGAACATTTGTTTATCTGCCAAGCCTTGAAAGGAAAATAAGGAGATTTGAAGAAGCTGCTAGGATTCAATTACCTCTTGTTGTCTCACGAGGAAAGTGTCAATGAAGCTCCTCTGGTCATTTCTGTCCAAGGTTTTGAGATGTTCTATGAAAGTCACCTTGATAAAAGTATTGATTTCTTTGACATTCTGGATAAAAATTTTGTGGTCCTTCAGGAGGAATCCAAGGACTGGGAATGTGTTGTACATCTGCAAGATGTGGAGATTACAAGGAAGAAAAAACAGCTGTTAAGCAGCTGTACTACAGTTCAAGTGTACATTAAGAAAAGCCCTTACAAAACATGCTGCATAGCCTTATACTCAAGATGCAATATGTTCCTTTGTCCTCCTTTTTCCCTGGCCAGCTGTGTAAAATGGTTAAAATTTATTCCCTCTTACACTGAGTAGTAATCACACTAGTTGATGATGGCTTAGAATTACCATGTTTGTGCATATATCCTTGACACCATTTCCTACCTCTCCACTCCTAGAGAATTCATCTCTCCTCTCCACACTCATTAGAATTGGGAGTCTCAAGTTTAAAAGGCAGTTACAGGCATTCCCACACTGATTTTGACCTTGTTTGTAACGGGAGATGGGGAATAATGACCAAGTTCTATTGTAGGGGACACAATCCTTGTATCCTATTACATGTTGTTCAATTCTTCTGAAGGGAGAAGCTTATAATTTCCCAGGCTATACTGCTAAGAGAAACCCATAAATAACATCGGAGGCCCACTTTCTGCCATTTCAGGGTGCACTTGTCATGTACAGATAAATGTGTTGCGACGATCAGAGTTGGAGAGGTGTCCATGTATAATCATGCTTTTGAAGAACAATATTCAAACAGTATAAATTACCGAAACTGATGGACTTCCAAAAATCCTGACATTTTCGTTCGCCAATGACAGAAGCCTTTTGAATGTGGGGTCTTCATAGTCATATCGCTTTCCAAGCAATATGGATACGATCACATTAGCAACAGCAGCATTCATCATCAGAGTCATCTCAAGGGGCTTCCCTGGCATGGGAAAAGGTGATGCAAACAACAAAGTCAACAGTTATTGTAATTAATTAAATTATCATGCAGAGGCTCAGTGAAGTCTGGGACATGATATGCACAGAGCTGACCATAGGAAAGGTTCTCCCATCTCAAGGTTCACAGGTCCCTAATGGCATTTTGACAGACCAGAGACTGAATGCAAGTCCTTTGTGTTCCCCTCCATTTTCTCCAAACTATTACGGCCCTGCGTCTTTGTGGCCCTTCCCCAGGCAGCTCTGTTTGGGCATACATGATCTTAAAGTTTCATGGTATAAAGGAAACTCAGCATTACTGGTTCCCCCATCAGTGCTATCCTGGGCTGTCCCTTATCACCACTATTCTTTCAGAGTTGGACTGTGTCCCTTTAGGCCCTTTAGGTCCAATCTCTTAACTCCTGGTCACTCAATCTTTTCTGCTGGGGCTCTTACTTCTACAGCTTCTACATCCCTCTGGTGCATCCCCTTTGCAGCTGGACACAACTCCTGCTTTCAGGCGTTCAGGGTGAGGACTTGAAGCCCAAACTAGAATGATGATGCAGAAATATGTTTTTATCACAAGTCTGCTTGGTTGAAAGAGATATCTACTGAAGTCCTGCTGTTGGTAACTGAGCCTAGTGAGAAATAATCTTGAATGATGCTGGTTAAATGTGTAACTGGATGTTCTGTCTCCCATTGAAAGGGGTTTCCCAGGCATGTGACTTTAGGGACAATCAATTTTTTAGTATAGGTATGCAAGTCCTTGCAATAGCCTTCTGCTCTCCCAATACCACTAAATCAATCAGAGTCGCTGCACATTGAAGGAACAGATTACTATTCTCAGATGTGCTGTTTGATGTCTGACTCCTTGTTTGACTTCCAGTGCCTCAACTGAATGCTTTTCATTTGCATGTCAGGCCATTGCCAGGTAAAGAGACAGACGGTTCGTATAAACTCCTTGGAGCATGGGTGCTGGAGAAAGGTAGATACCTGAAAGAGTTCAGAGACTCTTCTTCCTTGACCCTTGGCATTTTTGTAGGAGGCTTAAGGAAAATCAGAGTGTTATGAAGGTAAGATTCCCCCCACCTTTCTGTGCCTCTATGGTGTCTGCCAGGCATCCATACTCTTCTACTACACGATCCTCTATGGCCTTCTTGCCCATTCCAAAGTCTCGTAAGGTTGTAAGAGTAAATCTTCGCATCACTTTCCAGTTTTCTCCATCAGAAAATATAACTCCTGAAATGTAAAAGGAAAACACAGAACTAGAAATTTCATCATGAGAACAAAGACTCCTCATCTGCCCTGAATCCTGGTAAAGGCGAGTGCTGGCAGGAAACCTATCAAGCTCTCAATACATGTTGTGTGTCCACATTAACCTTGGATGACTCCCTTAGGTGAGATGCGTTTGTTCTCAAGAGCACCTGTGGTCTTACATAGACTGTAGAGAGTAAATGAAACCTCAAATATGGGCATCTGTTTGGAAAATCTCCCCATTTGGTGGGGGTAATCCCACCCCCCTATACACTAGAAAAGCTACAGAGAATTCTCAGTGGCATCTCCAGAGAAGTTTCAGTCCAGCTGGTGCTTCTATTCACTCTCCTTGCACCTATCATGCTCTCTTATTCTTGCTTAGAGTCTTGTTCAAGAAGTTGTCCCTAGTGAGGGAAAAAAACCATTTGCAGATTGGTTGGTATTTAACAATACATTGGTTACTCAGAGCTAGTCACAAGATACAAATGTGCTCACCCTTGCTTTCCTGTCAGCAGATGACAACCTTTCATGTCCCTACTTCCATGTATCCCATCAATATTTATGTGAATTGAAAGATCAGGTTCAGGGTCTCACACCTTTGGAGAGTGAAATCTGCACCAAAAGAACTCAGAGGAAGAGTGAGCTCTCTCTGGGGAAGCAAGCTAAAGGCTTGGGTTATTGTTTATTCTCTCTTAAAGAGAGATTTATTATCAAATGTAAATTGAACTGGAAAATTTAAAAGACGCATTCAATAATATCAATCTCACAAGGAGTATTTGAAGTCAGTGCTGCTGATGTAGTAGACACTTCTCTGCCAACTTGTATTGGGTTTATGTGGCAAGGTTTTGGTAGCTGGGTGGCTGCAGGGGTGACCTTTGTGAGAAGAGATCAGGAGATACCCCCATGTCAGCTTGTCAACATGTAACCTCTAAGGGAAGACTCCGCTGCAGATTCAGACCTCTAAATTTCATACTTATGTGTAAATTAGGAGCATCACCTCTCCTTATCCCCGATGCGTATCACGACACATTGTTCAATTTCCCCCTCACGTCCATTGCCTCACATGCTTAGCAAAACAAAGTGAAACGTTCTGCATTCTCCTCTCCAGGGAGAAAGTCTCATTCTTCTTTGCAGAAGGCAGATTTATGGGGGACAGGACAGCACACTCACCTTTTCTGTTTCCTTTTCCTGTTTCTTCAACGACTTTTATTTTAGGTCTCCCTGCAAATGCATCTGCTTGGTTCACCAGAGCTTCCTTCACTGCGTCATATCCTGATAGCACCACGATTTTCCTTAGTCCCATCTGAATGCTGAAGACTGGGCCATAGGTTTTGGATAGCTAGTGGGGTGAAAGGGGACAATAAAAGAAGATGATTTTCAGATGGTTGTGTGCAAGCTCAAAATACTTGTTTTTCAGCAGGTTTAACGTTCTCTTTCCTGCATGACATTGGCTGTTCATTCACTGTCCAAAATGTGGAGAATTTGTTATACAAATACTCGAGCTCTTATGAAGAAAAAGAATCACAATGGGGTCTGTAATGTTCCGCTACGTATGTGAGTAACAGATTTTAGAGGGGCTAAAGGAAAGGTTGAAGAGCAGACAGGTTTGGTCCTGTGTTCCTCTGAAGAGGCAAATGGAGAGCGAATTTCTCAGTAATTGTGGCAAAACCTGTTCAGTTCCTGCTATACAAATCTAGGGAGGTACGAATCAGCTGGAATCATGAGTAACAACTCTTAGATATTCTGGAGTTATGCCTTTAGGCATACTACAGTATGTACAATACAATAGGAATTACTGCCTTTAGTGACAAGGTGCAAGAGCTGCAGCCACCAGGTGGGAATAGGCTCCATGGCTCACATGGGAAGGAAATCCAGGAAAGCAGGTTAAGAATGGCTCGTTTTGAGTTATGAGGTAACTGTGTCCACTCCATGGACTCTGTAGTTAGCTTTTGATTGAGAAGCCGGGAACTCATAGGGGATATGTTGGAAATGTTCCCCAACCCAGAAAGAGAGCAGTTTTCAAGGTGGTAGTACAGAAGAGCACAGGAACTGTCTAAAACTCTTAGGTTTGCTGTTCATGGCTTTGAGGAGTAGTGCAGTGAGAGGACCCCAAAAATCACGTGCTATCTGACTGTCACACACCATCTCCCCTGGCGTCCTGGAGTTTACAGCTACCAGATATGAAAGAATAAGTAGTGTTTGTTCATTTCCTACTTTGCTTTGGGAAATCAGGAAAGTTCCTCCTTCATGGTGAGAATAAAGGGAGAGGATCAAGAAGCTGTTTTCTGTCAGTTCCCCAATGGCTCAGTCCACCAAACAGCCCCCAGAAAGTTCTGGTCTCTTCCCTAAATGTTTCAGCAGCCCCGGGTGGAATCTCCTGTAGAAACTGTAGGGCCACTCTCTTCTAGCTACCCTTGTCTGGAGAACCTCAGCATTTCCTGTGTTCCACAGAAATAGGTCAATTCTCTTGATGTGTCTGGAAGTCAATTCCCCTTCACTGACACAAGTTCATGTGATAGGAAGAGTCATTACTGCAGATAATGAATTCTGCTGCATTTGCAACCTACTTGTCCAGAGAAAAAAATTTCCCCCTTTTGGGGGGTCAGTGACTGCCTTAGACAGAGAACTCTAAGAAAAGGAACAACAGAAGTTACCTCTAGCATTGTCAGGTAAGGTCTCTTCAGATCGACGATGTGCAGGTTTCCAATGATGGGTAAAGGCCTGGGTCCTGGGGGGAAGTTTTCTGTTGTGTGGCTCTTCCAAACGTGCTGTCTTTTCAGAATCAGCAGGAGAATGAGTATAAACAGTAACCCTACGGGAACAAGATTGACCCAATCCATTGTCTTTCAGCAGAGGCTTAGCCCAGAAGATGAAAATTCAGACAAAGTGCAATCTCCTGTCAGAAATTAAGAGTTTCAAGCATTAATGGCACTGCTACACATACAGAGATATGAGCTTCACCTCTAAGAAATGGCAGAAATGCCTGTCTGGGGTTTACTCTTGGGGAATCTTTGCTAGGCATTCTCACCATCATGTGCACTCACTTTACCCTATGCGGGTTACTGTTTAAAGGGTAATGTCTAAACTGGTCCTGTGTGTTGGCAGAGATGTCTGTGGGCATAAGTCCAGCTTAGAAACAATAACTCAAACATTACCTTGAACGTTTAGACTGGGAGGATGTGGGGGAAGGAGAAAGAGATTCCACTGGTTGTTCAGGTTTTCCGTTCTCACTTTATGGAAGATGGTGGGGTTGCCAGGTCCTGACAAGAGCAGAAGTTCAGCTGACTGGGGATCTGAGACCGTTGTGAAGATTCCTCTTGAATAACTTGAATGTGGGTTTATGGACTTGATGTGCTGAGGGTCCTATAATGGAAAGCTGCATTGATCAGAATTAAGAGAAGAACAACTCAGTGCCAAGTACATTGTTTGCAAGAGTTTTCTAGTCGAAGTGTAGAGAACTAAAATGTACATGACCTTCAGGCAAGAAAGTGAAGGATGTGCGAGGTCAGGTGCCCAGGCTGAGCCCCTTATCCTTGACTCTTTAAGGCATCAGGATTCCTGCAGAGATGTGACCAAAGGTATAGGAGAGGAGTCAGCCCCCCAGGTGATGAGGGTGCAGAGACCTAGAGGGAAATAGAACGGGCACCTGGCCGTGAGCCTGGAAGAGGAGTGAGAGCACGCCTGCTCTTGTACTGGCTTGCCTTGAGTCTGCTGCTGCCTCCAGGTCTCTGGAAGAAAGACCAGGACATTTCACCTACCTGGAAGATGTCCTGGAAAAAGCTCAGGGCCTATGTCAAGCTGTTTGCCAGTTGGCCTGTTCCTGCTCCACCTCCACAAAGGAGGTAAAAAGGCACTGAGAATGTCATTCTTTCTACATATATCTGGGATTAAATTATTGACAAACAATGAGTCAGATGCTGACTCTTGAGATATGAAAGCAAGCAGCAATTCTGAGTTGTTTCCCAAGGGATGGGCTCAAGATTAGGTCTGCAGAGTTTCAGAACAAGCACAAGTACAAGACCTTCAGGTTTATTGGAAGGTCACTGTGGGAGCTAGGGGTGTCTCTTGAAATGCAGTGGGAGAAGGAGGCAACTGCTGTCACCCCATTGCCCTTGCCTGCTCAGTCCTGATTTCCTCCAGCAGGTCTCTGGCTCCTGCAGTGCTGGCAGGTAGTGAGTGAGGTGAGCAGGGTGAGATTGTCACAGACATGAGTGACAGGCTGTGAATGTGTCATGGTTTAAGCCCAGCGGGTAACTAAGCACCACACAGCCACTTGCCCACTCCGCCACAGTGGAACAGGGGAGAGAATCGGAAAAATAAAAGTGAGAAAACTCATGGGTTGAGATAAAGACGGTTTGATAGGTAAAGCAGAATCAGAGCAAAATAAGGAGTTAATTCACCACTTCTCATGGGCAGGCAGGTGTTCACCCATCTCCAGGAAAGCAGGGCTCCATCATGTGTAATGGTTACTTGGGAAGACAGACACTATAACTCTGAAAGTCCTCTCTCCCCCTCCTTCTTTGCCCCAGGTTAATATACTGAACATGATGTCATATGGTATGGAATACTCCTTTGGCCAGCCCGGGTCAGCTGTCCTGGCCATGTCCCCTCCCAGCTCCCCGTGCACCCCCAGCCTGCTTGCTGGCAAGGCAGCACGAGAAGCTGGACTGACCTTGACTGCTCAGCAACAAGTGAAATTATCAGTACATTACCAATATTTTTTCATCGTTGTGTGGGTATGTGATTTGTGCAGTACCGGAGACTGATCGCTGGCCTGTTCACTTGATGAGAAGATGCATGGGTGTTGGGACACATGTGGCAGTGGACTGTTAACATATTTTGTACTGAATGTATGCGGGTTTTGTTTCTGAGTCAGAAATACATCTGAGAAAAGCTCTAGGAAGGTGTAGTGTAGACCTTACAAGGCTTTGAGTGGATGGAAAACCCAATGGCGGGGAAGAGGTCTTAGAGGGAGACTCCTAGGGGAGGGTGAATGGTGAACTTCTGCAGGAGGCTTGTGAAGAACGGGAAGAGCTCTCTTTTGGCAAGAGCCTTACCATACATACTTACTGAACAGGTTGATCCTAGTAAGAGACAAAGAAGACCGTATGTCCCTGAGAAATATCAAACAAATACAATTGATCATCTGATAATTCAATACATGCATTTAATCAGCAACAGATTTGAATACAAATGTTAAAAGAAATTTTATAGGCAAATGTTCAGTAAATGGCTTTAAAATAAATTTGCCTTTCAGTAATGAAATACAGTATTTGTATTCCATTACCGAAATTACTGATATTGCTCTGAAAGAGGTAGTACTGAATATCTTCAAGACAGTCTTCAAAGTTACAATCATCCACTGGTGTTTTGGAAAAGGGCTGGGTGTCAATAAGCTTGACCTTTGGTTAGTTTAAATAAGAAATATTTGCTAATAAGAGGAAATAACAATAAGACAAAACTTTATATTTCTTGAAGTCTAACTCCTTTGCTTCATTTCATTAAAATTTAATCTATCTGTATTTAATCTCTTTCAAAAAAGAAAAATATCTAATTTCAAGTTGAAAGTTATGCACAGTTGCTACCATTTAACTCATCTTTTTCAGATATTTTTATGCACAGCTTAATAAATATCTATACTGAATACATTTTTACTCACTTAAAAAAATATACCTTTTTAAAGCTTTTTTATGTAAAAAATCACGGTGAGAGCAAAGGTAAGGCAGAAAGAGTATTCAGTGGTTATTGGAGAGGGTAAAATATTGGCAGTCTTTTATGAGAAAGAAAAGAAATGCTAATTGTCACGAACCTCAAGTTTAGAGTAGTTACATTTTAATTTTGGTTTACTTTTCAGTCCCATCCTCAAAGCTCATCCTCTACTCTGTGTCTTGTGCTTTCCTTTCCTGCCAGTGTATGGCTCCTGACGAGCAAAAGGGTTCTTAACAAAACAGTTTAAGTTTCCGTAAGGCTGGACACCTCCCCGTCATGTCCAGTAACACATTACACAGAAGTTGTAACTGTGTACAAAACAAGCTCTGCTGACTCAGGATATTCAAAGCTTTGATTAACTTGGAAATTACCAACCAAAAAAACACCTTAAGACAGAGAACCAAATGCCACTGACATCTGAAGTACGGAGGTGAGTGATTAAAGTAAAGAACCTTAAAATAAACAAATCATACACTTCAAGGGCACAGTCACATTGAACAGAGAGTCATGTTTAAAGCTCTGATTAAACAACGGTTATCCAGAAAGCCAAAACCTGCTGTATTTAATCTCCTGATGACACCACCACAGACATCTTTGTGCACTGTCTGTTGCATAGAGAGAGTTTATTCGGGGTGGAAAGCAGTCTGAAACATGCTGGGAAAATTCTGTGTTGCATCTTTTCATGTAAGTGTGGTCAAACCTTAAGGCCTGGATTAATCTGTCTTGAGCTGAGGCACTTATCTAAGGTATCTATAGGGAATGGATGAACTTTGGCTTGTGCATGCTCTCCACTGGAGCAGGGTGGATACCACTGAACGAAATCAAACATGCATGGATGATCAAAACAAGGAATTTCATTTATTGTCTTGCTCTGGGCTGCAGTGATCTATCTCAGGACTGATACCCCCCGCCTCGGTGACAGATATCCTAGACAGCCCTCTCTGCAGGTTTTGTTGCATGCCTCATTGTCCCTTTTCCTGTTTCTTTGCCTTCCCCATCTTTGCCCACTACTAATTAAAGTTTGTTTGGTCTCACGTTTGCTACATCTGTACCTGAGGTTGGTATTTCAGCTGTGCTTACAGGGCCACTGCTGGCCTTTCAAGATTATGCTCCCCAGAGGGTCCCCAATTCTTCCCTACAATTATCTGTGCTATTAGGCCGTTTTTCATATAACTCACTTTTCATTTTTCATGGCGTTAGCTGTAATTCCTAGTATTGTTTCCTGTCACAGCCAGCAATTTCCTCATAAAAGGGTCTGTAGTTTCTCACACCCTGTTCATTTAGCTTAAGTTCACATGAGGGTTTAGTCACCTGGCTGTACCACGTTGTTCAAGAGGTCGCTTCTAGTCTCATTTGATGTTTTTACAACACATGCTTTTTACATTTTTAATTGTCCTAAATCCTTTTCTGTATTATTTGGTAGTTTTTAAGTATTGTGAACATCAGAATGGAACTTTTGAGGTGTTTTTTACAGATACATTTGTAATCCCTCTTCCAGTTGTTGAAGTCATACACTCCTCATATAGCTTTAGCCATCTAAAATATAATTTACCAGACTAAGCTAGACTTAGAATGCTAGACTCATAGAAAGGTTTGGGGTGGAACGGACCTATAAAGCTCATCTAGTCCAACCCCTCTGCAAAGAGCAGGGACATGGTTTAGGGGACATGGTGGCGCTGGATTAATGGTTGGACTTGATGATCTTGAAGGTCCTTTCCAACCTAGTGATTCTGTGATTCTGTGATCTTCAACCAGAGCAGGTTGTTCAGAGCCCCGTCCAACCTGACCTGGGATGTTTCCAGGGATGGGGCATCAACCACCTCTCTGGGCAACCTGGGCCAGGTTTCCACCACCCTCATTGTGAAAAATTTCTTCCTTCTATCTAGTCTGAATCTGCCCTCTTTTAGTTTAAAACCATTACTCCTTGTCCTATCTCTTGTCTTATTGCTACAGGCCCTACTTCTAGGGTCCTTCTTTGTTAAAAAGGAAATAAAGGTCTCCATGTAAAGGGATGCATGTTTTTTACTCTGTTTTTTACGAGAACTTGAAGGACTGATTTCTCTGGGGCAGTAATCTTATGAATAAAGGCAGAGGACAATAATGAACACTTGGTGGATGAGGGTCTGGGTGGCTATGGAAAGATTATAAGGACAACTGGACAACAAAACAGCATAGCTTATTTTTCCTCCTTTTAGTTTTGGAGAATTAAAGATAACTATTGATGGCATCATTCTGAAAGATTTACTCTCAGGGAGTGGTACTTTCTACACAGGTATTCCTTTGTAGTCAACACACACAATCGATGAAATTACCTCACAGTTGTAGGTTAATGAAAGACCCTCTGGATCCCCAAGTAGGATTTTGAGGGGTGAACTTCATGTATTGAGGATAAGATTTTTACGGTCTCTCTACATATGGGATCTTTTCAAGTACTTCAATAATTTGTGTTTGTAAATTTTGCACAAAATACTTCTAAAATCTTTGCATACGGAATATTTACATTGTTAAATGCCTTCTCAGTTTTTACAAAAATGATTGTGTCAAAGCTTTGAAAGGATAAAAGATGTCTTCTAGCCAACAACAGCAAAAAGTGTCAGCCATTGCATATCTGCAAAAGAGCAAATCTGAAATAAACTGTGTTACAACAAATGTATTTTCATAAATGGATAGAAATCTGACATATATAGCAGTATACAGATGATATAACATATGGGACAGCCCTGCCTAGTAACTTTCTAATTTTTTTCAAGGAAAAATACATTATCAGAACTGGAAATATCCGTGCTATTTCATATGAGAAGAGTTTTCCCCTTAAATCTGGTAAATAAGATTTGAAATAAGATGCCAATACAAAAAAGTCTTGAAAGTTCATCCACTGTGGCTTGTTCTGAGACATCAGTGGTAGCTTTCTGTGTCTGAATAATGCCTAGACGTACTGTGATCCTTCTGTTAGATTTTCATCTCCCATCCATTGCCTCTCAATGGAATACCCCATGTAGTTAGGCACAAATGTGATACTCTGCTCCCAGCCAAGGTCATCTCACAGAGTTCCTTCAGAGAGCTCAATTTTTGTCTCTCTTAATTGAGCAGACGTTATCATCCCTTCTTGGGTGGAGTTAATTTACCTTAATTTAGCTTCAATTTTCTTCTTTCTGCTTCCTCTTGTTTTAGGAGGCAGTGACTTCAAAGGTAGCAACTCACCACACAGAAGTTCCGCACTAAGTTTTCTGTAGGTTGAACATAGTTGCTTTCCGATGAGTTTCTGACAGCTAACCCTTTTTCTTGAAGCTAGAATTCAGTTCAGTTTATATCTATTGATATTAACAGTGCTACTATCCACTTATTACCGTTGGATGTAGTAAGACATATTATGTAATTACCTGTTTTCCATAGCTCCTACTCAATTCCTTTATTGTGTCCTTTAAACAGTCTAAATAAATCTATGCCAATAGTGAAATTTTTCATCATTTCACTTTCTTCTCCCTTTCAAGAAACATATTAACAAAGAATCTTTATACTCATGTTGCCACTTAGCATACCTCATCAATCACTATATTCTGTGTTTTGCCATGAAAATTATTTCAACATTTTGTTTCCTGACATAACCAGTCTTCAAAATACACCATCCAAAAATAGGACAACACACTTTCTTAACATGTTAATCTGGCATGATGTGGTGAAAAGCTTGTTAGAATCCAAATAAAAAATATCAATCCATTTCTTCTTGATTACCCCTATGTAGTTGAAGGATATGACTGTAACTCAGAAATCTTGCAGTTAAATGTGGTACCCTGTAATAGGCTTGAAACACAAAGGTTGTTTCAATGGCTATATTGATTCAGTGATGACAAAAGGTAAAATACAGATAAATTCGTAGAGCAGTTTGTGGTGTTTTTTTCTGATGAACAAATTCATTGGAAGGATCTAATTAATTCACCTGAGCTTGGCATAATGACTATGTATTCTAAAATCAAGTTTGTTTTATATTGCAAAAATATAGCTATCTACAGCACCTTCTTGAAAACCTAGTGTGGTTAAGACAATACTCAGATGTTGTTCTTTAGCATTAGAAACTGAAACAGAGCATCATTAGGACAAATACTACAGATGAATTATTTTTCTACATCGTGGCTTCAAATCTGCTTTGCTCATCATATTTGTTGGAGTGAATTTCATGTGGTTTCTCCTCTTCTGGAACCTGCCATGAAAATCAAAGAAGAGTTCAGCTGATGAGAGATAGACTTCCTTTTGCCATAAAAGGAGACTAAATTGCACTGAGAATGTCATTCTGTTTGTATATATTATGTGTCTGTCTATTAACATGGTCTCAGCCTGACATGAACTACCAGCTCTGGATTCTGAGGGATGAATTCAGGGTTTTCTTAATAAAAGAATTCCTTAACACTCATGTTATCTACAAGAGTGCAAATTGATATCTGGGATTTTCAGAGAGATCTAAAGAAACAAGGTGACCATCTCTAATGAAATGTAATTGATGTTTTATGCCAAGTATCAGTGTCCTTTCCCATTACTTGGTAATGCTTACTTAGAATAGAATATTTCTGAGCAGTTCTACTGATACTACAGGACCTTCAATTGAGCAGGGCTGTATTATTATCACTGGTCAACACAGGCTGTGAATTCTTCAGCCACACCTTAAAACTTTCCCTTTCCTGACATTTTTTATCATTTACATATGACAGCTATTTCAGGTCTTGCCAAAAACCAGTGCTTTAAATTTCCTGAGTGAAAGATTTGCACAGCTGTCATTAAAAAATGTTTTTTCTGATTGTCATTGCTGCAGCTGACCTTTTGGCTCAAAACTTCCCCTTAGACTGCAAACTTTCTCTCACCAAAAGCCAAATTGTGTGATTCATACTGGAGTTTAATTCATTAAAAAACTAATAAAATCTGCTTTTGGGTTCACAACATTTTATTTACAAGGAATGTATACCATTTATTTCTTCTTGTCTTGCCATTTTGAGTTTGTCCTGGCATAAAGAATAAAATTCAGATTACCTAACTTAAGATTCTGTCATCGGTCTCTAATGAAGGGAGATGCAGAAAGTCTACAAACAGTACATGTTTCTTAGCTTCTTAGGCTAGCCAAGAGGAAAGGTATGGCTGTCTGCTCTGCACTTGATTGAAGGCACCCAACTCAGAGAGGTATGTGGGACTCAACTGATCAAATCTAAGTCTCTGTGGTATAGAACTCTACATTTGAGGTAGGCAAAGAAAGGTCTTTCATTATCAGTGGGGAATACAGGGAATTGCAAGGTCTCTATCAGAATGGGAAGGATTCAAATGAACTGCAATCTAGTGCCATCTCTTTGTTGAGCATAAAGAGAGCCTATCAGGGCTTTGTCAGCTGTACTTGTTTCTCATCCCCATTGTTTGTGTCTTCATGCATAAAACAATAGTGCCAAGAGGCCCATCTTCTTCTGATAACCTCAGTGGTCAGATTCAACAGGAGGCAGAAGAGCTTCTGCTCAGCCTAAGGGGGACTCAACCTACAAATACGGAAAAAGTGCTCTAAATTTCATTCAGTATGAAATTCTAGATGATACTAGGAAAGCAGCACCATTTCCAATCTTGCTGCGTAAAAAACTGGCTGGACGGCCGAGCCCAGAGAGTTGTGGTGAATGGAGTTAAATCCGGCTGGCGGCCGGTCACAAGCGGTGTTCCCCAGGGCTCGGTTCTGGGGCCGGTCTTGTTCAATAGCTTTATTGATGATCTGGATGAGGGGATTGAGTGCTCCCTCAGTAAGTTTGCAGCTGACACCAAGTTGGGAGGGAGTGTTGATCTGCTGGAGGGCAGGAGGGCTCTGCAGAGGGATCTGGACAGGCTGGATCGATGGGCTGAGGTCAACTGTATGAGGTTTAATAAGGCCAAGTGCCGGGTCCTGCACTTGGGTCACAACAACCCCAGGCAACGCTACAGGCTTGGGGAGGAGTGGCTGGAGAGCTGCCCGGCGGAAAGGGACCTGGGGGTGCTGGTTGACAGCCGGCTGAACATGAGCCAGCAGTGTGCCCAGGTGGCCAAGAAGGCCAACAGCGTCCTGGCCTGTATCAGCACTAGTGTGGCCAGCAGGAGCAGGGCAGGGATCGTGCCCCTGTACTCGGCACTGGTGAGGCTGCACCTTGAATCCTGTGATCAGTGTTGGACCCCTCACAATAAGAAGGATGCTGAGGTGCTTGAATATGTCCAGAGGAGGGCAACGGAGCTGGTGAGGGGTCTGGAGCACAAGTTTTATCAGGAGCAGCTGAGGGAACTGGGGTTGTTCAGTCTGGAGAAGAGGAGGCTGAGAGGAGACCTTATCGCTCTCTACAACTACCTGAAAGGGGGTTGTGGCGATGAGGGTGTTGGTCTCTTCTTCCAAGTAACTAGTGATAGGACGAGAGAAAATGGCCTCAAATTGTGCCAGGGGAGGTTTAGATTGCATATTAGGAAAAATGTCTTTACTGAGAGAGTGGTCAACCATTGGAATATGGTGCCCAGGGAGGTGGTGGAGTCACCATCCCTGGAGGTGTTAAAAAACCGTGTAGTTGTTGCACTTTGTGACATGGTTTAGTGGGCATGGTGGTGTTGGGTTGACAGTTGGGCTTGATGTTCTTAGAGGGCTTTTCCAACCTTCATGATTCTGCGATTCTGTGATTTAGCTAAAAATGCAAATATCATGTGTCTAAACTACAGGAAGGAGGAGGATACTTGGCACAGTGGGCACTTAAAAGAGAGATAAAAAACTCCACTGAGGTCTCAAGTTGTTGGCTTTATTTCTGCTTTTTGTTCAAGGTTAGTCTAGTGTAAATGGCATGACTAGCTAAGAAGCCCAAAAAAAGATCTGGAAGGCAGCCTTAGAAAATTCACAGCCTGAGGCAGAGCAACATTTTTGAAAGCTGACTCTATGTGTAAACCACAAAAGCCAGGAGAGAAGGACTGCAGTGTGCTGTACAACTTCCAACATAATGAAAATAAAGGGAGGTTGTATCTTACCTCCCAATAAACAGAGTCATCAAAGCAATTTTGGTCAGATGCTTGTCCCAAGAAGGGCAGCTTTAGAACACCTCCTGCAGGAAAAACAGCATCAGAGGTTAAAAAATGGACAAAATGCCCAAATAAATATTCCTCAGATGTTCCCTTGGGAGTCATTTAAGTTTCCTGACATTTCCTAGTCTACAGATATTCCCAACCACCTTAGGATATGGGGTCACTCATGAGAGGTGATGCAGGTTTCTTCATGTTGACATGAATAAGAGCTTATTTTTAATTACTTAGATTTTTCCCAGATTTCAGACTGGGATTTTCTATTGCAGCCTGAATTTTTGTTTGGAAAGTATTCATAATCACATGGCTCAGAACTAGTGTGGCCAGCAGGAGTAGGGAAGTGATTGTGCCCCTGTACTCGGCACTGGGGAGGCCGCACTTTGAATCCTGTGTTCAGTTTTGGACCCCTCACTACAAGAAGGACATTGAGGTGCTGGAGCGTGTCCAGAGAAGGGCAACGAAGCTGGTGAGGGGTCTGGAGCACAAGTCTTATGAGGAGTAGCTGAGGGACCTGGGGTTGTTTAGTCTGGAGAAGAGGAGGCTGAGGGGAGACCTTATCGCTCTCTACAACTACCTGAAAGGGGGTTGTGGTGAGGTGGGTGTTGGTCTCTTCTCCCAAGTAACTAGTGATAGGACAAGAGGAAATGGCCTCAAGTTGCACCAGGGGAGGTTTAGATTGGATATTAGGAAAAATTTCTTCACCGAGAGGGTGGCCAGGCATTGGAACAGGCTGCCCAGGGAGGTGGTGGAGTCGCCATCTCTGGAAGTGTTCAAAAAACCTGTGGACATGGCGCTTCAGGACATGGTTTAGGGGACATGGTGGCGCTGGATTAATGGTTGGACTTGATGATCTTGAAGGTCCTTTCCAACCTAGTGATTCTGTGATTCTGTGATTCTGTGAATACGTCTTAATCTCAAACTAGTTTCTGTTCAGAATTTTAAATGTCTGAATGTAGAGAAGAATTCCATTCCACACAATATCTTACTATTCTTATATATACAAGTCAATATGTTTGAAGCACGTATTCAGTAAGATATCTAGGCTTTATTTGAAGAGAAAATCATTGGAAAACTACTTTTCCATATTTAAGTTTCTGCCAGCATGCATATTTATATTTTTCTATTTTGTATCATTCACGTGAAATTGTTGATGCATTGAAGTTCTTCACAGGCAAACCTCTGAATTCACATATATTTAAGTTGCTATACTGCAGTTCAGTTGCATCATACTGACCTGTCAATGCTCCGCCCGCCAGTGCAATTGCAATTGTACTGCTCAGGGCAGCAGCCTGCATGCCAGGAGTAAGGTGGACACCTTCCCTGAAAAGGGCAGAAAAACAAACCATTGAAAATCAAAACCCTGTTACACTGTGAGACTGGTGATTGGTCTTACGACATTGTACTTGCTGTCTGCTCAATGAGATGGCTTATAGTAAAATATCCTGCTGTTGTTTTGTACGACAGAAGTCATGATTTTAGTTTAGTTTTGTTTTAGACTACAGATGAAAACAAGTTCTTTGAAGAGGTTATTAGTATCTTGTAAGCCTTTAGAGAATGTTTCCCTTTGTAAAAAAGACCAGCATTTAATCTTCTTGCAGTCTTCTAAGATAATGGAAATTGCCCATTTTGTCAATTTTCTCGGAAATCTTACAGCAGTGTAATTGTAGGATCATAATAAAGATTCTTCTGTCTTTGAATGATTCTGTATGCTGCTTTTTATGCTGTTTTTAATTTATTTATTTTTTTAATTTGGGATTTTTTTTTATTTGGAGCTTTTAACTTGGAGCTTTTAATTTGGAACTTTTAATTTGGAACAAGCTTGGCATATAAACAGTGCGTTAAAGGCAGTATATCAAAAAGAGTCCTATTTAAACAAGAACATGATGTCTGACATCAAATCAAAGACACATTTTCTGGGAAAAAAAAAAATCATAATTAGATTCAAGGAAGGTGGAAAATTAGGATAGACTTTAAAAAAATCAATAAACTCCTTTCTCTCTTCTCTCTATAACTCACCTAACTTCGTCCTTTATCGCAGTTACTACGATGCCAGCGACACCTCCCAGTATTCCAGGTAAACCATGTAAATTATGAACTCCACAAGTGTCTTGAATGTTCAGCTTGGATGCCAACAAAGGCTGAAATGAGGGAAAATATAAAGTTTATAGTGAGTTTATAGTCTTCCATTATCTCTAGAACTATATGCAAAAGAAAATAGTACAGAAGTACAAGAAACAATTCAACTAATTTCATGTATGCAAAGTTTAGCTATAAAACCTGCTATCTTTCCCTTCCTTGGGGAATTGTTTATATGCAGAGAAAACCAAGTACGTCCGTATAAGGGTACAAATGTCCAAGCTACCATCATAAATGTAATGGTACAAAACACATGTCAGTCCACTGATACTCCTAATCTTTTCAGCCACTGCAGCAAAGGCTGAAAGGGATGGCCAAGTAACACATACACCCCTGTTCTGGGTCTGCTAGTCAGGTATCTTCTTCCAGAATGTTTCTGCATCAGGAAATGGCAGTTTAAACAGTTTTAGTCAGAATATTTTGTTTCTACATTTTGCACATGAAAGAATTCCATTTTATACTTCAAAAGTATTTTTTGATTATAGATCTTTCAGACATTTTAAAAGCCTGAAATGTAATTAGTCCTATTTCACTGAAACATGGCCTTGGAGCGAAATTCTGGCAACTTCTTGAACAAATATCCCAACTTTAATGAACTCTATATCTTTGGGATCCTTCTCTGTTTTTAGCTAGGAGACGGACTGAAGTTGGCTCATAAGCATATATTTAAATCACACTGATTTAAAAATAACCATTATCTAGAGCTTACTCTCTATACTGTATCAGCCAGTTTCTAAACTCCCTTTCAAGCAAACCAAGGGAGCTCCGGTGGAGCCAATGAAGCAGTAAATAAATGAGAGCAGAGGGGGGTCCTCAATACTTACAGTCAGGAAGTGGAACCCAAGGACAGAGATGATTCCAGCAATGCTCCCAATGCACATGGCAGCAAAAGGGTGGATTGAGAGGTCAGCACAGGTACCCACTGCTACTCCTCCTGCCAGGGTGGCATTTTGAATGAGAACCTGCAAAGAGTATACAGAGGTGGAAATGACATATGTGGAACAGAGGCTTCTTTCAGGGATGAGTGACTTTGAAGGCTTTTTTACATACAGAAGTTTTCCTTTTTTTCAGGTGGGTTTTTTCCAATGAAGAATGGACAGGAATTTAAAACAGGGTTCCCTGTTACATGTTCAGGATGTTGGTTCAAAAGCTGCTCTAAGCCAGTTACCCTGGGGCCAGTTTAATGCCCTCAGACTTTTGCAAAGTCACTAAAACACATCCGACCCCTCGGAAAGCCAGGCTGAGCCGGTGAGAGCTGCCTCCTACAGCAGCAGCAAATTCTGCAAGCTCATCGAGCTGTGCCCGCTCATGCTGGGCTTAGATAAACGCTGCAACTGCTGGAAAGAAGTGGCTGAAAACACAGGGATGGATTTTAGGACAAGGAGATGAAAGGTTGGCAGCCTGGCAGCCCCAAACTAGTTTGGCTTTGCCTGTTGTGCATGTGCACTGTGATACTGCCAGCGGACAAGTCGTTGCCTTCAGAGCCCTATTTTGGCTATTGCAATACGGTAACACACATAGGATCTTCTTTGGAATAAGACCCAAAGGTCCACCTGAATGTTGGACTAGTGTCTCTGCGGTCCAGCAGGTTCTGTGGACAAGAGAGAACAAGGGAGCAGGACCATAATGTTCAAGAGCTTTTCAGTCTCCAGATGCGATGATCCCACTGAGGAATCACCACACACCTAAGGCAGGGTGGGCTGCCCCAGGGCCCAATCTTACACTATAGCTTTTAGAAGTATAATAGCTTTAATTAGAGCTCCAGATAGCCCACAGACTTTGGGAATCTGCCTAATCATACTTATTATAGAGGGGTGACTCAATTTAACAGAGGTTGCAATGTGCTGCTTACCATACTGAATTTGCCTCTCTGATCCACCAGGCTGGAGAGGGCAAATGTTACGACAGCACATGCAGCCAAGGAGTAGTAAGTGTTGACAATTGCTTTAATCTGGTAAATTGTTTCAGACGCGATGGCAGAGTTAAAACTGGGCCAAAAAAGCCAAAGGAACAGGGTACCTGGATGAATATAAATCAGAACAAAACAGAGACGATTCAGTCACAAGGGGTATTTCAATGTGAAAGATCCAACACAACATAACTAGCTACAAGAAATTAGGAAGATTATCAATAAGAAACAAGAAATAGCCAAAATGCTGGAAGAAATAATAGATTATGACACAGCTTTTGACACTGGCAGCTAGGATTATGACACACGGTCTCTGTCAAATCTTGCTGGAAGACTTTAATATGTTGTGACCCCTTGTCATGCCCCAGTCACTGCCAGAGCTCATCGTCACTGTGAAAACCATACCAGAATAGGAGGCATTAGCAAGACAGTTCACGTGCAAATTCTTTATCATCTATTGCTATAACTGATAGTTTTAGCTGGTAAATTGATCTATGAATAGATCTCATGGACAGATAGATGTATGGTTTCTAACATTCATCAGTGGGACTGGCACAGCTCAATACTTTTCATTAGGTCCAATTTCTACGGAAATGCTGCTTATATCAGAAGATTTAACAAAAAGGGAGTCACTAGTAATGCACAGCGAAAATGCATCTGTAATTTGATCTTTCCTTTTTTTAACCGAGGAAAAACTGTAAAAATATGTGTGCCGCTGAAAACATTGTGCATGCATCAGACAAAAAAGTATATGCCTCTAGGAGTGTACTTAAGAAAATGGATGCAGCATAATAGTAGGCAATCATTAAAACATAAAGATGAAAGAGAGATGAGCAACTGATCAGCACTCACTGTTACCTCACTTACCAATCATGGCAAATATGTCCGAATGATAGGTAGATTCTTCATTTTCATGTTTGTTTTTCAAACCAGGACGGTACAAGACTAGGGTTACAGCCAAACCAAAATAAGCTCCGAAAGCATGGATAGTCATTGAGGCTCCAACGTCTGTGGCCTGCAATAGGGACCCAAAATAAAGCCACAGATTTGATACAGCATAAAGATGCGGATTTGATGAAGGAGCAGTCTGGATGACTTTAATGGTTTATTTTTTATGGTAGAAACTAAAACCTAGAATATGTAAACTGGAAGTATTACAAAGTGAAAACATTTATTATAAATAGAAAACAATTATTGCTAAATATTTGTACCTGAAGTATTTCTGTAACTAGGTGTTCATTGCATGCAAAGATTGTGATCTCCAGAATGGTCAAGATCAGCATCTGAACAGGACTTGTTTTCCCCAGGACTGCTCCAAATGAAATCAAAGCAGTTGCTGTACTGAAGTCTGCATTTATCATGCTGAAGTTGAGAAAACGAATAAAAAAACCCAACAAAGTAAAACAAAAACATAGGAAAAAAGAAAATCAGTTTAAAGAAACCTGAAATAGGCTGTAATATTAAACCTGTCATATAATTAATATGATGCAACTTTAACTCTTCAGATATAAAATTATCAAGATCATCTTTGTGGCTGAAAAGTAAATCAAACATTTCCAGTTGGGTTTTCTAGTGATCTTACCAGCTACTGAGGAAAAAGTGTGGGAAGGTTACCTCCTGCTTATACCATATATGTGCTTAGCAGGTTGAAATTATAGTGAAAAGTCAGATGAGATGTGTATTGTGGATGTACAGGGATGTTTTCAGCCCTGACTGTTGCTTGAATTGCAAAGGGAGCTCTTAGCTTTGGTCAGATGGTTTATCTCATTTCAAAAGCCTTGCACACCTTTCTATCGCTGTGCATCATGTTTGCACTAGCTGTCACGAAGGACCAGTGTTAACAGGTTATGGGGAATGGCAAAGATAAATATAAACAGAAATTGTTCAAAAACTTGCAGCACAGAGGGGCACTAACTTATGGATCCCTCTACAATGCCTGTCTGTAAGTACAAAAACGATCAGAACACCTGAAATGATGGACACTTCTCCTATGAAGAAAGTCTGGCAGAGCTGGGGGTGTTCAGCCTGGAGAAGAGAAGGATCCAGGGAGATCTTGTTGCAGCTGTCAGGGCTTAAAGGGGGCTTGTAAGAAAGATGGGGATGTAGTGATAGGACAAGGGGTAATGATTTTAAACTAAAAGAGAGTAGATTCAGACTAGAGATAAGTAAGAAATTTTTTACGATGAGTGTGGTGAACCCCTGGCCCAGGTTGCCCAGAGAGGTGGTAGCTGCCCCATCCCTGGAAACATCCCAGCTCAGGTTGGACGGGGCTCTGAGCAATGTGATCTAGTTGAAGATGTCCCTGCTCGTGGAAGGGGGGTTGGACTAGATGGCCGTTATAGGTCCCTTGCAACCCAAACTATTCTATGATTATGATTCTATGATTTAAGGAGCTACTTACAGTATTTCTGCTTGTCCCTCAGTAATATTTGCATGCTGTTCCTTTCAAAATTGTCTACAAGTTGTCTCAGAAAACAGAGCTGCATATGTGGAAAACACTCTGAGACCTTGGTAGAAGCAGGACAGATGAGTGGGAGGGGAACTAACAGTATCTAGAGACATAGCTCATGATATCTCTTATTCTATGATAGGGGTCCAAAACCTACTGCAGTATGGTGCTCATGCAAATCATTCCTTGAGAATTAGGAGTAAACTTCATGAGTGGATAGACACACTGTTCCATCCTTTCTTGTGTGACCCCATGTGTCATGGAAGGACAGATACTTTCATGCTTGCTGGCTGAAGGAGGTGCTGTGCTACTGCTGGAAATCTTCCAGCTTCCACAGCTTCAGAGCTTCAAAGCAGTTGCTCTGCATGACCTATGGCCCATGTATAACGTAGCACCTCAAATTTCATCCTGCACTTTGGTTTCCTTGGCCCAGTGCACCAGTTGTTGCCCCTTTAGAGGTGAAGTGCAGATGAATGCTGAGAGGTGGAAAGTAAGTCTCAATCAAATTTCAGTGAACTTAGCAGTCTGATCCCATAGATGTTGTAGTTTATGGCTTCTTCTAATAGCTTAAGCAATAGAAATGTCAATTTTGGTAAATTCACATGTACCTTTTGATATTAACATGAATTTTCCCTTCTTTCATGTGCCAAAATCCTTGCATCAGGGTTCCCCACTGGAGACCGAAAGCAGCAATGAGCATGTTGATACCAACACTGCTGAATCCGTATTTCTTCAGAAAGGTCATCAGGAAACCAAATCCAACAAATATCATCACATGGACATCCTGAAAGACTAAGGGGAAAACATGTCTGTGCAGTGACTATGAAGAGTGAATATGAATGGAGGAAAGCTAGGGACAAGTGAGGATTTAACAGAAAAGTTCCAAACTCATGTCATCAGTGTGATCCATCCTTCCCCAGTCTCTCAGTTGAAGATTGAATGTCTGGAAAATGCAAGACCCAATTATTGATTTTATTCCTTGCTATATCATTATAGAAAGGACAACAGATCTCTATACCAGCAAATTTAATATGTCTGGAACTGTTCTCCGCATGTGAAGCTACCTGGAACATCACAGCTTCATGTCCTTACAGAAAAGTTCTCTTCCCCCTCAAATAAAGGTTGTCAAATCCAGTGTGTTCTGGATAACTCCAAAATTGTACAGGTGATTCGTCTGGTAGAGTGCTAGCTGGCCCAGTGGAAGGCTATACTTGTGATCCCTAAAACTTACTATACGAGAGATTGATTTTTTCACCTGGGTAAAAGAGTAAGGTGTTAAGGTAATGATTAAATGAGTAAATTAATATTGCTAATCAGTTTATACTTAGCCTTCCTTTAAATATCTTTTTTTAAAACAATAGGAATTTTGTTAAAATATGGCTTGGTTCTTTTTCTACCTTTTTTATAAATTTCATTTTTAGGCTTTTAAATACAAACTGAGTTTGTCACCACAACATGGATATTTTATAATTTACAATATTTTGTTATTCTGAAGTGTTTTATGTGATTTAATGGACTCTACTCGAAACAGGTTTGAGTCTTGTAATTCAAGTTTTTTTTCTTTGATTTTATTGTTAGTAAGAACCTCAATATAGAGAAACTATTTCTTTTCCTTTCTGTTCCATTGCCTCTTACATGCAAATATGCAGGGAAAAACTTGAGACTTTGACCTGGTTAGTATAATATTTGTCTCGAAGTTACATTTCCCAGTTAGGTACTTTCAGCATTCCTTAGTTTTGCTATATGCATTACCAAGATTTGCCAAAAGAGGGCCCAGGAGTATAATAAGTTACTGGAGATTCCTAATAAACTGTTATATTTGCACTGTCGTATTCCAGCACTGAAATACATATATGCCTGTACTAAGGTCCTTCACATTGGGCTGCACACATCCAAGAAACAGCGTAGAAATCCAGGTGGTTCGCAGGCATCCACAACCCTTTTGGTTCCTCTTTAGGCTGGACGTTTTCTCATTTATTTCTGCACTTCATTAATAGCCAGCGATGGGGTTTTTGAGGCCCCTGCCGTCCTTTGGAAGCTTCCCGTTTTCCTCCATGTTACTCGAGTAACATCCAAACTCTTGTGTTGTGCTTCCTACTTATTTTAAAAGATATACAATCAACTTATCTTCCCCATTCGGGCTTCTGCTTTTGATATACTTGCATATTTTGTATTGCAGTGCTGTGTGAAAATAGCTGCCTTGCTTAGAGCTCAACATATTCCCTTGCTTCCAAGAACCTGGCAAGAGATGAGAAAGATGTGGCTGGGGACAACACAAACTCTGCTAATACAAGCTTCCTGATCCTGCCAGAAGCACAGTTTTTAGTGTCTTAGTGGAGGCAGAACCCCAAACACAGCTTAATTTGCCCATATTCCTGTGTCAGAGGGAGTCAGTGGGGGGGTGTTTAGGAAAAGGGTATTAAAGTACAAGATCATTTGGTGGGTACATCTGTCTGTGCACCCTCCCAGCTTTCAGCAGCCTGTGCCCCAGGAGCACAGAGCCGTGGCTTTGTCCCTGACTTTGTGGTGGTGGACTGTACATCCAGAGCAACCCTCCTTCAAATTTCTTGGAAAACAGGTAGCAGTGGTTAGTGCCGGTAGGACTGAGAGTTGATAGCCTTCCCAGCCTTCCTCTAACACCACCCGCATGACCTCAGGTACAGGTGATCACCCACCTTTTTTTTTTTTAAGTGGGACAAAAATGTGTTGGCAGGTCACTTGATAAAGCTCTTCTCAAATAAGGGAAGGAGTAACCCAAGATCTCTTTTTCTCTTTTTTGAGGATAAGTGGAAACTGGATGCTGGACAAGCCTTTTTCTCCCCTTTTAAAAATAATTTTCTACAAGTGACCATTCACCCAGTAACCCGTGGGATCAGCACCTTCACATTTAAGATGTGGCCCAGGTTATTTGTCTGATTCGTGCAAAAGTAATTTATTAAAAGCTTGTTAATGTTACCAAAAAAAATACAGAACTAGAGGGCAAATCCAGAAAAGCTACATGGCAACTTTAAAAACGTAGCCTTTTTGTTTGACTTTAGCAGAAGAAAATGGAAATGTATTTAATAAGCTCTTAGCACAGCAAATCAAAGTGATATATGACTTCAACAGTTTTCAGTTTATATGACACTTGAGTTTCATGCACAAAATGAGGGGTATATTTGCTTCTGCTCTTTTTATGATTTAATCAGCCTATGCCATGGACTTTCCAAGAAAGATTAAGGAATAATCATTAGTTTTGTCCATTCACAGGGCAGGCAGCTTCAGGTAAGAAAGTTTTTCTGGTCTCCCAGAGGAGATTATGGTTCGTTAACATTCAACATCTTACTTGTTCTTGTTTGCAATCTCCTGGTTAAATCATTGCAGACAAAGCAAGTAAATTGTTCTCATCAAAACAATGTATACAAATTCCCAGTTAATAATTTCTAGATTAGTAAAAGATGCTTTACTGCTTAAGTAACCTGACTGCACACGAGAGCGCAAGAACAAGTTTCAGAAGCACCTTGATGACCGAGGATTTTAATTCTCAGTGCCCATCAATAGGGCTGCTGCATGTTCAGGTGTCTTTTGAAAGGTGCTTTTAGGTATCTTACCCCAGCCCTGAAGATTAGAAGCAATTCTGTTTGAAATGAGCAGCGGGTTGACATGTAATCCTGGGTCCTCCTGAGGGCTAGTTAGGATTCATAGAAATATTTTAAAGCTCTCTGGACTTATTTACACAAAATATTAAAAGTCTTCATTAAAACTGGGTTATTTCATGGATGTGGAGTAAAAATTTCACGAACTTGTTATGCATCCTTTTAAAGAAGAGTAGATCTGGAATGATTTCAAATGATGGAGAAAACAGCACGATTTGAAATAAACTGTTTCAGTAACTCGTTGTGTTTAACAAAACATAGTACTTCTATTTTGCGAGACAGGAAAATAAAGATTGGGAAAAATGCTCCAGCAGATCCTGAACAAAACCACTGCACATGATTCTGCAAGGTTGGCCAAGACCGGCATATAAATACTGCTGCAAGGTCTCCACATGTGGTCAGTCTCAGTGCAAAGATGCTTGTGGCATCTAGGTTTATACTAAAACTGTGATTTTGCTCTGCCTAGAAGAGTAAATTGTAGAACCCTGAACAAGAGGGGCACATAAGTTTTGCTAAGCCATGAGGCATGGATCAATCACAGGACATTACATACAGGACACAGGTACTAAAGAAATCCTCTGGTAGTGCTTGCAAAATCATCACACACCCTTGTCCTCCCATTCTGGTGGCATGGCACACCTGAAGTTGTCCATCTGATTTGCTACTCCTGTTCTTGCACCCACCAGAAATAGAATGCAAACCTATTATATAATTTTGAGAGTGATCTCAGCTCAGCTCCCCTTACCTGAGTGCAAAACTATGATGATCCTCAATTATTATTTTAATCTTTCCTCAGTCCAAAAATACTGAAACAGCTTGGATTCATGGTGCTGACGTATTTAAGGCGTGTAAAAGCAGGACCTGCACTGCAATTCTGAGATTATAAATTGGCCCCTGGATGAAACACCAAATCTATGAGGTATCAATGAAGTTAACATCCCAGGACTCCTGGGGATAGCATGGGAAGCAGGTTGAACCCATCATTTTATTATTTTGTGAACTCAGGGGAAGTCCTGGCTCCAGGATATGCCCTATTACATCTATACAAACATAGCATGAACTTTTTGCTGGGTCTTTGGGCAAACTGTGCTCTTGTGTGCACTTTGTAGACAGGGAAGTTTGAAATGAAGAGGGCCTAAAAGTGAAAACACAGGTATTAGGAAACCCTGCTTTTATTCCACTCGCTTATTGTGAAGGAGATTCATCTACCCTTAGGTCAGCATCTAAAAATCCAACATTACATCTGTGGTGTTTGCTTAATTTATGTCTCTACTGATAAATTGAACAGCCTGGACAAAGGGCAAATGGCGTAGCTTGACTCACGTCGGTATGGCTACATGCTCTTCCCTCGCAAAACACTGTTCCCACCTGTAGTCCTTACTGAGAGTAGTCCCTGCTCTATGCCATACCTAGGAGGAGGTCAAGCTGCTGGTTGCATGAGTCAAAACCATGCCAGCAGCTTGCTAGCAGTTCAATAGTGTGGACAGCTGCGGGACAGTGTGCCGGTATGACCTAGTCGTACACTGCCTGCGCGGAAAGACATGAGACACAGCAGGCGGTTTCTCCCACATAGTTTAGACACTGGTATGAGGCAAGAAATAACTATAGGTGATCCGTAACTGGATAGATTACATTTAAAGGCCTATATTGTAGTGTTAACATCACTAGTGTTAACATTCAGGTGAGAAGAATCCTTTTCTCTGTGATGTTGGTGAGGCTCCTGCCCTCTCTATGATGCTTTTTTAAAATGGAGATATTCTGTTAAAAAACAGGGCTCCACACGACAGCTGGGAGAGGGTTTTGTTAAGTGCACGAACAGCCTGTCCCAGGAGCTCCCCAGCAAACACAGTGCCCACGGTGATGCGTGTGGCACAGGCAATCTCCATCCAGAAGACTCGAGGTTTCCTAAGAAATGCACCACAGTAGCACGAGGATCCCATGCACCTTTCTTCATTTTCCTTGGTAAGGGGGACTCCAAGGAAATGCAGGTCCGTTTAGTACCAGAGTCAGCAAGTATGATGTTCAGACTGGGGAAGGTCATTTTCTCTCTTCTTGCGGGGCAAACAGACCTTAATCTGAGTCTGAAGGACCCATATCCTAGAGAGCATCCTTCTAGCCTACCAAATTATACAAAGATGCCCAAAACACTATTGTTCTGTGTCTGTATTTGTTGTTGTCATGCTGTTTTGGGGTAGAGTCAGAGAAGAGGTAGGTGGACAGGTGTTTTAGGCAATAGCTATGTTAATAAAATAACAGTACCAGAGGAGAATTACCTGTGCTGTCAAATTATTAGTGTGGTCTCTGGCATAGTTTTTGCCTAGGCTGACTATCACCTCCTGGGTGACAGTGGACCAGAAGTCATTCCCAATATACCCTCTAGTTAAGGCCACCTAATTTAGTGACTGGAATAGTTCAATATCATGGACATGGCCAAGCTGTGTCTCAGACTCTGGCAAAGCCTAAGCTACGATCTCTCAGGGATGCTGCTGCATCTCAGTGGAGTTAATTCAAATGTGAGTAATTAGCCCCTGACGAACATCAGCTGACTTGCATCTGGAGTTGAATAATGCCATGCATTCACTGTTCTCGCAACTGGACAAGACTCCGTGTGAGGGCATACAACACAAGACTACCAGGGAGCGAAGTGACCCTGAGAACATATTCACCTGTTACAGTCACTGGAAGGCCAGTTGGAATGAGACAAAAAGAGAGATACATTCAAAATTACATGGGTACTACATACAGACAAGGACTGCTGTGCTTTCATGATCACCATTAAGAGGATCGCAGGGCTACAAGTTGTTAAGACATCAGAGCCAAGAAGAAGAACAACAAACCTTCAACACTGCCAGCACCACACAAGATGCTCCTCTGCAGACTTATTTTTCTATTTATTTACAACAGTCTCATCTTTGCATGAGGAGGAAGAGGGTGGGAAAAGTCACAACTACTTCTCAGGCCAAAAGCTTTCTCCCTGAACCTCATCAAGCATTTGCAGACGAACAAATCAACAGAAACATTTGCAGGTTGAACTATTACCGTCCATAACTGAGCCACTGCTTTGAAAGATAGAAGCAGGTTATCCACCTTGTAACAAAAACTCGTACCCTTCCTGGAGTCTGGTTTCTGCAAACTTATTTTGTAATGACAATGAATATGCTGCCCAATTTCCATGTTCTCATAAAACAACCTTTTGAAACCTGGATGATAGTAATGCAATATTCTGTTCATTTTCATTATTTGATACAGTAATCAGGACAGAAGGTCTAGCAAGAAGCACTACCATCCACCTCTGGAAAATGCTAGAATTGTTCAAAGTAATTCATATTTCTCTAAACTTTAACCTGCTATGCAAACACTAAAACTATTTTCAGGACTCTTCTCTCCCAAAACAGCTAACTTCTCAGCAGCTAGCTGCTTTCAGAATTTTATATGTGCTCAACTTGAATTTGTCTTTGAAGCCTGCTGCTTTCACACGTCAGAAAAAGTTTGTTTGCCCCAAAGCATACCTTTCTTTTCTCACTATATCAGTAAGTCTCATAAGCTATGCAAAAAGCTTGCTTAGGAATGGTTTAAAGAAATTCTAACTTTTACAAATCTTAGACAGCAACACTTACTTGGGTATAAAATTTGAGAGGCATCGCTGGTGTCATATTCCACAAATATTCCAAACAAAATAATGATGATCACTTCCAGAAGAAGAGCCAGGATCGAGAACTTGAACCTCATGTTGGTGTCAAGGGCTGAAGGCATTGCAGGAGAGCAGGCAGCTGTGAGAGCTTGATAAAGGATGCCTGCCTTCAGTGGAGCTGCCTAATTCAGAGGATTTGGGTGATATAGCAAAAAAAAAAAGAAACAGAGAAACAGGCAAACACACTGTCACACCCACTATGGGAGGGAAACTGTATGGGTCAATATAGCGATTTCTATTTCCCGGGCTATTTCTCTGCATGAAATGCTGGCATAGATGTTTTTTCAGTTTGTAATGCAAACCAGCTCATCTAGCCACAGATATGCTTCTCACTGTATTATACTTATTTTAAAGAGGAAACAGCCTAGAAGAAAATCTCATGTAGCCTGGTTTGCTGCACATAGTAGGGAACACAGTGACAGCCAATTGTATTTCCTGTAGTCAATCATTTCATCAAGTTGTAGCTTTAATTTTAAAAGGTAAATAATTTTTCATGATGTATGAAACACAGACGATCTCCTAGCTCTTCATATAGGGTATGATAGGCAAAGAGAATCTCTTTCAACAGGCTGAAGAGGTACTTGTTCTTATTTCACAGTGCATAAAGTACTCATAGAGCACAAGTTCTCTTTGTGAGCTGTTATTTTAAAAGAAAATAATTATATTTCTTCATAAGAAAAACCAGCATATTTCTAGTTGTTAGGAAATAAAGCTGTAGATTATTAAAAAGAATAATTTGAAAAAAGGGTTTTTTTAATTATTGATTTTTGCATTTTCTTTATCTCAGACAATGAAAATAAGTCAGAGACCAAATTTCTTAAATTATTTTAAACAGGTCAGTTTGTAAACTTTCTCATGAATAAAGGAGTAAATTAAATTTCACTTAGATTACTGTTGGATGATCACTTGCTCTTGAGATTCACATTGCTTGTCAAAACTTGTCTTGACTCTTAAAAGTTTTTTTTATAAAATATTTTCTTGATGTGATACTGCGTAACTTGGCCTCTGTTAATCCAGTATTTGGAAGATAGGTCAAAATTGTATGGTAGGAACCTTTATTTCATGAAAAATTGTAGCTATTAAAGTGAGGGATGATATTACAGTAGTAGACTAATTGGTCATGAAGTAGTAGCACCAGGATACAGCAACAAAATGCCGTGTCAGTCCTTGGGTATAAAAATCGACATAATCTATAGACGCTGGGAGGTGATGCTACCTTGGGCTGCTGTTCCAGTGAGACTGCTGTTGGAAAACTGCCCACATGCTATGAAATTTAAATAACTCTTTTTTTTTTTTTTTTTTTTAAGGGTACATTTGTACAGGTGTACCAAGAAGTGCCATGGCCAATTTAAGTATTTGACAATCTTTAGGTTAACAAACAGGGTGGATGACACCAGGCACCTTTTAGGAATGCTGCCCTGTTCATGGTAACTCCTGGGCTAAGTCTGCTTCACACTGCTACTGTAATCTTAGGGAGGATAAAAACCCTGGCACCATTCAGTTTTCTGGTATAAAGGTAGACTTGTCTAGACTCAGTTTAAAATTATCACAGCTTTTTATCCTTGAAAATGGGTCTGTGGATTTGGAATGGAAACCAAATTATTCAGCAAGAAGAACATACCAGTCTATCACAGAATCAAACTTGCAAGCTAAAATAAGCAAATACCTATTTTTTTCTGTGGAGTGACTGTATTTCATTCGAACAGCTCAAAGAGAGGAAGCAGAGCTTTGTTAAAAAGCTATTGCTCATCCTTGCTGTATCACAGACGACAATGTTTGGTTGTAAGGACTTGTGAGCTCCTTTATTTGCACAGGAAGTGATTAAAAAAGAACAAAATCACGAGCAAAGTTCATTGTTTTTTACCCATAGCTCACCCGTGAATATCTCATATTATTCATTACGTAGTGTTTTCTGCAGTGAATATCTCATGTGACATATGTGCAATCCTTACATTAAGTCCTTTTGGTGGTGCAGAAAAGGCTCCTTGTTGAAATCTTTTGGGGAAAGGGCCTTTTAACAAATGTTTAAATTTTAAAATGGGTCAAGTCTAGTTCATTCAATCAGGACTTTCTCTGAGAATATTGCTTGATATCTTAAATTGCATGCAGGTACATAAACACACACACAGAGACAAAATCTATATTGAAAGAGTATTCATGCATGTCTTGGTCACATTATACTGCCTTTGTCGTTAATATGAAATTATGTGCATCTCAAGAAAATGATTAGTCTTAAGTCTTAAACAGTTGTCTTAGGAAAAGATGCATAAAATTTTAGAGATTCTCATTTCCCTTCATTGATTATAATGAAAGTCTTTGGTGAGTAGTTCAGATTTAAGCATCCAAACTCTAGAAACCTGACTCAGGACCAGGCTTTTCACCCAAGATTTTCAAGGACTGGCCAAATGTGCTTGTTCGTTCTGCTGTAATTCCTGTGGCCCGTGCAGAGCATGAGACGGGGTTCTGTCACCTGGGAGTACAAACAGAAGCTGTGCTCCAGCAGCTATGTGCCAGAAAGCTGATGTACCAGTGTAACCGGGATACGCAGTCCTTAAGAATTACATTTAGCAAACCTCACATTGCCTTTTTAGCAGACTGCCCAATGCCTGGCTTTCCCTCCTCCTGTCCCCTCTTTTTCTTTTCTCTTGTTTTTTTCATCCAGAAAGAGCAGCTTAGCTATTTTCCCAGTGAGGTGAACTAATGTCCAGCAGACACAGGTAAATGGCCCCTATACATGTAAAGGTGATACACGTGTACATGCAAATAAGGACTCTGAAAAATTTTTATTCCAATATTTATGTACTCCAATGTTCACCTAGATAAATGAAACACTCTTCTCTCTCACCATTAACAAGCCTTAATCTGTCAACATTTAACATCAGATATTACCAACTTTAAGCAAAATGGACTGGCAACCCTCTCTTTTATCCGGAGGGTGGAGTTGGGCTACTTTGCTTGCTGGACTTTTTGTGAAAACCCAGTTTGGCCTGAGTCACTGCTTCACTTTCTGCCCGTTGAGATGGGCTCTGGCTTGTATCATGTCTGGGTCTGGGGACAGCTTCAGGAAATGGCAGGTCTTTTAGACATTCTCCTCAAGCCTCTTCAAGGGAAGAAAGGTAAGTAGCCATACCCCAAGTCTGAAGCAGCAGTGGCAAGGAGAAGGGTTCCAGCCTTCCTCTGCAAAAGGTTGGATTGCTCTTTGGGACAAGATGCTGCTCTACACCCAGCACTGAATAGTAGAGTTTTAAACTCCTTGTAGCTCATCCAAACCTGATGAGAATTTCACAGGACAGGGAAAAGGCACATTCACAGCATGCAGACTCCCCCGTCTGCCAGATCTGCTGTGCACTGAGTGGGTCTCAAAGAAAACAGTGAAATGAAATCACGGGAAGCATTAGGCACTGACGGTGATCTGTAAACACTGTCCTCTGTATACGCAGCTCAAAACAGAAACAGCTTCATTTCTCTAGAGGAAAAAAGATTATTCCCACTCTTTTAGGCAACCTGTGTATGAATGAAGTTCCCTATTAAAAAGAAAAACCTCTACAGATGGCTGTGGCCCTCAGTCATAACATCAGGGGAGACTATGAAATATTTTTCCGGTTAAGTCATCAAAACAAGGTCTTGATCCCGCAGCCCTACATCACAGTGGAAGCTTTGTGCATAGGAGAAAGTCAGTAGGTCCTGCATTTTGGCCTGATATAGAATCATAGAATAGTTTGCGTTGGAAGGGACATTTCAAGGCCATCTAGTCCAACCCCCTGCAGTGAGCAGGGACATCTTCAACTGGATCAGGTTGCTCAGAGCCCCGTCCAGCCTGACCTGGGATGTTGCCAGGGATGGGGCATCTACCACCTCTCTGGGCAACCTGGGCCAGGGTTTCACCACCCTCATTGTAAAAAATTCCTTCCTTATCTCTAGTCTGAATCTCCCCTCTTCTAGTTTAAAACCATCACCCCTTGTCTTATTGCTACTGGCCCTGCTAAAATGGCTGTTCCCATCTTTCTTATAAACCCTCTTGGAGTACTGAAAGGCTGAAAGAAGATCTCCCCGGAGCCTTCTCTGCCCCAGGCTGA
>NW_010532753.1:0-3770 GCF_000687285.1 Phaethon lepturus
AGGCCAAAATGACCTGCCAAAATTGCTCAAATTATGGAATTAGGTTTTAGAATGATGAGATTTTTTTTTCTTTTGTCATATAGTTCGTATTTTTTTAGTTTGCTTTTTTCTATTCTATTCTATTCTATTCTATTCTATTCTATTCTATTCTATTCTATTCTATTCTATTCTATTCTAATCTGCCTCCCACACTTACTCCAGAGGGATGCAGAACAAATGACCTGTGCTGCCCTCTCCAGGGTTGCTTTCAGGCAGCTTCCTCAAAACCAGTAAAACTTCCCATTGCAGGAAAAAAAAAAAAAAAAAAACACACAAAACCCTAGATCCGTGATTTACCTACCAACTGAATTGGGGGGCTCACTGAGTTAGTGTCAACGGGCTCCGGACATTGCCTCCCCCAGCCCCTGATTCTGGTGGCTTGGCTCTTGCTCTCACAGAGGTACGGAAGAAGGCGGATGGCAGCAAAAGCGAAATCTTGCAGGAAGACACGGCGTCAGAGGCAGAGGTCACCACGGAGGAGCCGCTGAACGGGGACGAGGGTGAGGAAGAGGGTCTCGCACGGGATGAGTGTGAAGATGAACTGGTAAGAGAGTTTGGGTAACACCAGCCAAAGGCGTTCAGTAATGGACCGCAGTTTTACTGGGACTTACTAAAGGCCCAGAAAAAACAGTTTTTCCTTCCTCAAAAGAAATGGCTGTATTTAAATCCCATGATTGTTTACAACTGGTTCTTTCAAACTGTTCTGCTGCGTGCAAAAGCATTGAGCTAGCAAATGCATGTGGAGACGCTGAAGAAACGTGGCTGGCTCTTGAAATTCAGACCACATTTATCCTTGATTTCACAACTATTAATTAATGATTAAAACAAGTTGCTCTGCTCCCAGGCAATTCTCGGATGGATTGAAATGTAAGGCAAAGACAGGCCACATTGTATTACCTGCGCTTCCCTGAGAACGTGCATTTGCAGTGCCCTGGCGTCTGGATGGACAGCAAATGGCATAAACCTGGTTATAAGGGCTGAGAAGCCACAACCGCTGTGCATGAAGCTCGACATCCGTGGCAGGGGCAGCACTCGGAGCATGGCTGGCTTGAAGTCATGCCGACATCAGCCCTGATGTCATGCCCACGTCAGCCCCATTGGTGCTAGTCCTGCCCCGAATAAGGACACTCCCAGTGAACCCAGTGAGCAAATTTTGTGCCTAAAAAGCATCTGGGTGAGAGCCCTGTTCCTGGGTACCCTGATGGTAAGGGTCGTACAGGGCGCTGTGGAACCACTGTCGTTTATCCCAAATTAAGACTCCTCTGAGAATAGGGTCAGCTCCAGACACAGGCAACAGGGTGCTGGGATGGAAGGACAGCCCTGCTCGCTGGCCGCAGGACCGCAGCCCCGGGAAGCTGGGCTGGCTGGCACGGCTCTCCCGCCGAGGCGTGGGGCACCTCGGGGCCGCCTCTGAGCCTGTACTGAGTGTCCCCTGCAACAGCTCCGCTCCCTCCCCACCCCGGCACTGGTGGCAGCAGAAGTAAGGATGAAGCTCAGCATCCCTTTCTTCTTCCTCACCCCCTCCCCGCTGGGGTGGCCGCGCTGCATTGCCGGTGCACGGCACTCCTCCCACGGCCAGAAAGCTCCTCTAACTCAAAACACTTCCCAGCTTGTTTGTGCTCTTCTACGCTGCCCCACCTTCGGCACGATGGATGAGGGATCTGCACAGGGTCTTTCAGCTGTTCTGGTTTCTGGGGCCTCATAGCTGAAGTCCATGACTCCTGCTAAATCTAAGAAGAGATGATTGAGGGCAGATACCGTAACAGACACTACAAAGAGAAAAGGCAAAAGCTGGCCTCCCTGTCTATGTCATTTAGGGTAAGGAAGGCCGGGTTTGAATTACATCAAGGGAAACAGATGGTAGAAATTAGGGGGAAACTTGCTGATGCTAATGATGATAAAGCAGCACACAGCCTGTCAACAAAAAATATGGACTTTTCTGCCATTAGTGGGATAAGAAAGCAGAGTGGACAGACATCTGCTGGCAATAATTTAAGAAGAGCAGATCTTTATTAAGAATAGATGAAGAAGAGGACTGTTTCATCTCCCATGTCTATTTTCTGTAACTCTCTGGTCTTAAAGTGGCGTTGAGATCAGAAATATTTTACTGCCAGCATCAGGCAGGCTCACATGTGCTCAACTTGGGGCAGGTTAATGTGTGCAGTTCATCTGCAGGGATGTTCTCTTAAACGCTGCAAGGCAACTCACAAAAGCCATCCTTTATATTTTGCTCCTGACCTTACAACACTGAAGAGTTTTGAAGTCTTTCCAGTTCCTGGGGAGTGCCTACTTTATCCCATGTCTTTTTAGCTTACGCACATCAGTGTAGCCTTCAACACCTGCTGTCCCTGGACGTGTCGTCCACACTGGTCCCTAAAAACGTTACCTTGGCTCTGAGGGGCAGTGGTGTCGCAGGGGAAGAGTCAGAGGTCGTTCAGACAGATCTGATCTAGTAGTTAGTTTATTGAGTTCTAATCGTAAAATTAGGTATGTAAAATATTTAATAACTACAGTTGGATTGGTGGTCAATACTATTTACTACGCTCGAAGTTAGTATGGGATGCAAAGATTATCGTGTAAGCTTACTATACATATTTTAAAAGTGACGTGCATGCAAAAAATGTCACTTACCAACCCATGGGTGCCTGGTGTCAGGTAAGGGATCTCTCAGTATTGAGGGGTGACCTTGAGAGGTGTCCTTGCTCAAGGGAGATCCCCGCCGCACAGCCAGCAGCTGTGGAGGGAGAGCTCAGCAGGCCCTGATGGCTGCAGATATTTATAGCGTGAAGTGGTTGTTCTGTAGTCAGATTTTCTGCTGTGTTCATGCAGTTTCGAGTGCTTGTCAGCCCAGTCTCCAGCCAGACTGTTTTTTGGGGTTTGGGGCTGGGTTCTCACTGATAGCCTCACACAATAGGATTAACTTTGTTTAGGCTTACTTGCTGAGCATCTGCCAGAACCAAAGTCATAGAATCGCAGAATCATTAAGGTTGGAAGGGACCTCTAAGATCTTTAAGTCCAACCATCAGCCCAACACCCCCATGTCCACTAAACCGTGTCCCAAAGTGCCACGTCTACACCTATTTTGAACACCCCCAGTGACGGTGACGTCACCACTTCCCTGGGCAGCCTGTGAAGTCCAGTTGGTTCAACCAGGAGGAGTGCATCCATCACAAGTGGGAAGGACATAGTTCATGCAAGGCAGGAACCAGCCCTGCCAGCACTTGGGCAGAACCCGGCACAGAGGCTTCCCTGCCATGAACCTCTTTCCCATGGTGACAAGTGGGGCAGATCCAGTTGGACTCAGGTCTAGGTCCCACCCATGCCCTGCAGACAGCTGTGGGATGTCTCCTGGGGCCCAGGAGGCCTGAGCACCCCTGTTCATAGCGGAGCTCACTGAACCGGAGTCCATGTGAGAATACTACGGCTAAGCAGAGCGGAGCTTGGCAGCGGTGATGGCCCCAGCTGGGTGAGGGGGAGCATTTTAGACCCCAAGGGAGTCAGGCACGCAATTTCCATTCAAAGTCAGTGGGAGCTGGGCAAATACTTCCTTTCAGCCCCACTTGCAGTGCAAAGTTGGCTGCCCTGGTGGTGTGCACAACTCTCTGCTTGACCTTGGCGACCTTTCCACCATCACCTGGGCAAATCAAGTCCAAAATACACGCTGCAGCCCACTTGACTTTACACAAGGGAGGGTGGGCTTAATTTCATCCCAGTCCCTTTGAGGTTCAGCA
>NW_010532753.1:4005-5145 GCF_000687285.1 Phaethon lepturus
TGCCAGAAACCACAGCCATGGCAGCCGGTGCCCACATCAGGTGTGTGTTGTAGCTCTTCTGCCACGCAGAGCAACCCGACGCTGCTGGCAGCCTGCGAGCTCTCCCACACCGTGGCACCAGCCGGTCGCCACGCGTGAGGTGCCCAGCGTCCCGGCAGGGCAGGAGGGACACGTGGTGATTTACTGTTTCTGGTTCCTTTTTCCCTCCAGGAGAACAGCCATTACACAGATGTGGAGGATGCCAGACTACAGTAACCAGGTACAGCTCACGCGCTGCTTTTTAGAGGCCGGTTCTGAGCAAAAGCCATCACCCCATGATGTTGGGGGCAGGGGTTGCTGCTTCAGAAGATGGTCTTTATCCACTGACCCTCTGTGTTTTCCTCGCACTGAGCCTGGCTGCTCAGCTGGGTCACTGAGCAGCCCCTCAATCCCTTTCCTAAATCACAAATCTTTGAGGTTTGAAGAAAATAATGTGCCTTTTTTTCCACTACCCCCCTCTCTCTTCTCTCCGTGAAGCCCAGTCAGAACAGCAGTGAGCAGCAGTGCAAGGAAAGCCCGAGGCTAAACCCTGTCCTGGCACGTTGAGCAAGACAAGCTGAATCGAAGTGCTGCTGTCATCTCTACCCGGCATTCAAAAGGAGAAACATGGCCCGACATCTTCCATCCATCTGTAAAGCAAAGACAAAGCAAACTCATCACCGCAGTGAATCCCTCCTACCCCATGCAATGGATTCGGAGCTCTGCTGCCAGCAGAGGCAGGAACCAAACCCTGCGCAGCCCATAACCATCACCAACTGGGTAACGGGAGAGCAGTTGTGTCACCAAACAAGTCAGAGACGTTACAGAGCTTTCTGTGGGCGAGGAGGGAGAGCTAAGCCTAACCCAACAAAGACCTTTTTTTTTCCCGTGCTAGGTGAGAGCCAGAGCATTTGCTCACTGGGAGAAAAGTACTGTCTCAGTGTGGACAATTTGTCTTCTCACGCTAAAGGTCCTGTTGAGGAAGAGGGCGTGGGGTGAGCTGGTCACCTCCTGTCGTGTCTCTTCCGCCCCGTGAGATGCCGCGGGTGCACAGCCCCGTCCCAGTGGAAGGGAGTTGGTGCGGGCGCTGTGCTCTTGCAGCTGCTTGAAGAGAAGGGGAAG
>NW_010532754.1:0-22226 GCF_000687285.1 Phaethon lepturus
GGCGGTGTGGCGTTTCTGTATAGCTGCTTTCCGGTTCTCCCGCGGCACTGAATTGGTTGGCGAGTATCAGCCGCTGTCTCGAACGTATTTTGTATTTTCTGCCCGTGTTCGGACGTGCCGGGATCTCCTCCGGAGCAGCCAGTGCCGGTAGCGGGGACCCGGGAGCTTCCTTCAGGTGTTACCAGCTGGTAGCGAGGAAACCTTCAGAATATTCACTAGTTCATGTGGTTTTATGCGAATTATCAGCCCGAGTATCTTAAGTGTTGTTAAGGTGCTCATTGCCATAGTAATTAATGCCGGTAAGGAGGCCCTCGTGTCTGCACCCCGAATCCCTTTCTAAATGGGTGTTTGAGCAATAGTTCAGTCCCCCCAGCAGCCCAGTTTCACACCGTGAGTTCAAAGTGTCCTTGGAATTGAGTGCGCTCGGGGCATCAGGCTGAAGACTCCAATTAGCATTTGTTAGTATTGTCATTATCTTTGTCATTAAAGTATCAGACATGGGATAAATGACATTGGCAGCGTCATAAATATTAAAGATTCTTAAATGGTTATAATGACTTGGATGTACTATATATAGTATTTAAGCATTCACCTTTGCTAAGAGGTATCTTTGTAGGCTCAGCAGCCATATATTGTTCTGAATCTGGGGTAGGGACTCTGTGGATAAGTCCAGAGGAGCCACCTTCTCTTCTGAATCTCCTTGTTATATACAGTGGGAGGTGGGATGAGGTTGGGAGAAAGGGCCCCAGGAGGGTCCCATCTCAGGCACCAAAAGGCTCCCTGTGTTTCTGTCCATTGGAGTCAAGCTCCTGAGGCACAGGGACAGTCACCCTTAATTGCTGTTCTGCAAATGTGAGTTTTCATCATTGTGCTCTCTGTTGTGCTTCCTCTGCGTCACAGTCGGGTTCCTGTAAGACTGCTTCCATAATTTTGTCATTTTTTAATATGGGAACACTTTCTTGTATTATTTCGCTAGACATGGTTTTCCAAGACTTCCCCCCCCCCGCCCTTCATTTACTCCTGTTAAACATCAACTTGTTTTTCTACTTGTGACAGTAAGTGTGGATTGGATACACCCAATTCTGATTAACAGATTCTGCAGTACATGATTTTAACCTTGTTGCCAGGTGGACAACATTTGTCAAGAACAGACTTGAGGATGAAATTTTTCCTTGGGGAAGTCAATGGCGAAGTGATTTAGTGGAAGCAGGATTTTTTTCTTACTACTTTTCCTGTGGTAGGCCTCCAGCTACAATGTTTTCCCTACCGCTACTGTCAGGCACGTCAGAGAGGTAAGGTTTGTAAGGAAAGGTGATACTTTGTTTAACAGAGGGATACAGTTGGAAAGAAAGAAACACTTCTAGACATGCCAGCCTCTAAACCATCACAGCTTTTTTAAACACCTTTAAACCATCACAGCTTTTAATGAGCCAGGCCCTGTAAGATGAAATATTCTGAAAACATCATATCAGGAATTTCAAGAGCAGGATGATTCTTTTTATTTTGTACTTGAAATTCTGAATATTCCAAATTATGTTTAATGACTTCTATTAATCACCACTTCTCCAATTCCTCTTCACTAAACTCTGATCTTAGGCTTCCTTTTAGACATACATACATACATTTATGAGGGAATCATGCAATCCTTACTCATAAATATCTTATTCCAAGTCTCTGAATTTGTTCTATCTCCTTTTGTAAGAAATAGCTGCTACTGGCCCAGACCATTGGGCTGTATCTGTATTAGAGAATATCTGCCAATAAAGTTGTAATAGCAAGTCCTCTGAATGTTTATATATTTACTAGTGTAATTATTTATTTATGCTGGCTTTTTTTTTATTTATATACATATACATACATATATACATATATATGTAAAAACCATACTGTTTTGATAAGCAATAGAACCTACAAAGGCAAAAGCACTGTACTACTAGTGTAACTTCATATTCTCTCTGACTTTTATCAAAACAAGAAAGTTACCAAAAATCCACCCTGAGAGAGCAAGAATGTCTATCGTGAACCTGAAGTGAATGTACATCTCCCCCTCTCTCAGGCTTGGTAAAGTGTTTATTGCCAGTATCTAAGCAGTAGTCTGCTTGTTCCAGAGCATGCCGCATCAAGATGGGCACAACAATGAATTTACTATTCCTTACCGTAGCTTTTCTTTAACAATCTTGTCAAAGCTCATTCAGCTTCCAGTACGGCAGCCCTGGCATCCAGCTTTGCACCTCTTCTACATCATGACATCTAGAGGACAGTCATAAGAGTTTTTTTTATCCATCATGCTGTGATTTTGCTGCAGGGCTTGATTACCTGAGGGATACTTACAGCAATCTTTGGTATACCTTCCAGCATCATTTTGCCGTGTTTGTGGCTTGTAATTCCAAAGTAATTTTTTTTTTTTTTCCCCATTTCTAAGGGACAAAGTGATTTTTGTCAGCTGGTCTTTTTTCAGTACGGATGATTTTAAAGAGGAACTTAAATAAAATTGGGTCTTTCCCCCCCTTATTAATAATCACATCTCAATTGCTTATGTGTGTGGAAGGTACTGAAGGAAGGGAAGAGACACCTGCCCTTTATTGCAGTTGAAGCATACAGTCATGCAATCAAAAGTATGTTGGCATTTTTTCTTCAAAAATACTGCGATAGCACCAGTACGTTCCTCTAAGGACAAGGGAGAGAGTTTCTTGACTACGTGTATGTATAATTTGCATTCTGCCTAAGGTATAGTAGATCTTAGAAGTGAGCAGATCACAAAAAGAGTCTCTGGTCTCAGTGAGGCAGGTAGGCCACCTGCTGTGGAAGATATAGAATAAAATCAAATACCATCTGAGAGAGTAAAAAAAAAAAAAGTGTGGGAAAAAAACATTTCTCCCAAAATATTAGCTCTCCTGGGGTTTTGAAATTACCCCAATTCAGGTTTTTAGCCAAAAACTCAGTTTGAAAAAAAAAAACCCAGGGTACAGGGATGGGCAAATTTTTCTAGATTTTTGCCCATTTCTAGGCTAAATCAAAAGAAGCCAAAAGGAGACAACTGTAGTTGGTAATGTGCAAGGTGTGTCAGGGGAGTTTCAGGAGGAATAAAGCATATCTGCTCACAGACAGAGAGTAGTCCCAGCTTCTCATTCTTCCCTTGTACAGTACCTTCCTTTAGTAGACTAGTATTAAGTAGGCCAGGATTTCCTCTCTGATTTTGGCCTCACAAAGTAAACTTTTCAAGGCACTATTTTAAGTTCTTGCAGACTCAAAACTAGCAAGACAGCAATTTCCTACCCGGCCTTGCAGCAGCAGATAAACTCTCCACTGATTATAGGAGCAAGACCTGGCTCGTAGAGGAGAAAAATCAGGATTTGCAACATCCCCAATCACCTCCCAGACTATGGGAGAGAAAGAAAAGTATGGCCAGCTCCAAAGGCAACTGTGAAAGTCACAATTCTTTTGCCAGGTATGACAGTATGGAAATCTTGGCAGCACTTTGTTTGCCTAGTAAATTCCAAAATACAAATGATTTAATGTAAGAAATACTTTCTCTGCTATTAAATAGGGCTTTCTATCCTTTGCCACTCTAAAGTTTAAAAGCTTTTAACCCCTAGGTGGCAATATACAATCAAGTAAGGTGTGTTTAAGCCCTGTTTCCCCCTACAGATGGAGCTCTTACTGAAAATGTAAACTAGTGTATTGAATAGAATTGAATGCAGCTATTAGTCTCAGCTTGGTAATCCTCTTCTTCTGCATCTGTCTCTTAAAGCCAATAAAATATCCTGCTGTGAAACTCATTTAAATACAGTATTTTTGCTTTCAGAGTGCTCTGGAATATATTTTCCAGGAAAATTATGGTGCATCACAAACTACTACAGTTTTTGTTCTGTCTGTGAGCAGTGAATAAACCAGCATAGGCTGTGTTTACTTTAGCAATTCACTTGGAGCAGCAGGAATAGAGTGACAGCTGTAAACAGCTGGTGCTGAGGTTCCTCACATCTCCAGTATATTCTCACACAGAGGTTGTTTTGTATTAGGTGGGAATTGGCCCCATACCACACATCTTTACATCAACATTACACATTTTGAAACTCCCTGAAGTAAAGCTGTGCCAAAATTTCCCCAACCATGGGACTTCCAGGAGTTCCCTTTCACCTGTCTTATGCAGACATGTTTCACACATGCCTCCACTGTCTACATAAAAGCTTTGCAACTGGAAGGAAGCCCTCTAATTTTTTTTCACTCCTGCAGTTTCCGAGTGACACTGTTTTTCCTGTTTCAGATCCTGCTCTCCACTCAGATGCTAGAATATGCATTGCTTGGTGGCGCAGAGAAGGAATGTTAGCCTTCACCCTGCAGCCACAGTATCAGCACCAGGAAAATACCTTGAGTAAGGCCTTCTTACACCTTGCTTTCACAGACAAAAAATATCTTTTTTGAGGCAGCATATCTTTCTAACAGTGCTTACCACTGTGACAGCTTTGCTCACAGTCAAATAGAGATGCTGAGCCTTGGAGACAAGCTTAGACAGACAGGACCTCATCAACATTGGGATGTGGCAAGAGAACAAGCGGCTGCAAAACTTTTGAGAATGGGGGGGATACTACTGAGAAACACAGAGAAAAATTGAGCATAAGGGATTTAGAGGAATGATGCCACAATAACCTCAATAAATTTCCATGATTCCCCTTTTGAAAAGAGGTGCTCATCTTTTCCTCATATTATAGTACCTGATAACTAACTCCTTTGTGGTATCACTTACCTTTCCTAGGATAAGAAATAAAAAATGTTTTTATATCATCTTTGTCATTTTTCCCTTTCGATGTCATCCAGAAGACATTGGCGCACCCAGATACAGTTACTCTGGAACTCAAGGTGGTTGTGGAAGGAAAAGTATACACAGATCACCATACATTTTGGGTTTTTTCCTGTAGAGAAGGCTAGCCTAAAGCTTATGTAACTTTGGCTTCCAGTTAAACACTCAAATTGACAGAAAAGCCTTTATTTCAACAGAAGTATACTAAGGCCCAAACCTTAATTTGCAGAGGGCCAAAATCTCCAGTCTTACACAGTTAAGACCAAAAGGATCAGGTCTCTCAAACATTTTGTGATTACATCAGCGCTTTTTAGCACACGCAGGAACTGATTTATTCGTAACAGTAGGATGTCTGCATGACACGTGTTTGAGACCAATGTGTCAAGCACCACTTTATGCCTTTCTACATTGAAGAGCACTTTGACCCTTTCTGAGATGCAGAAATAGAAAGCAAACGTACCTGTGTCAAACCAAAGGCTTCGAGTAAACATTGGTTCTTTCAGCCCAATCTTAAGAATTCTTCCTGTGCCGGCCTAAGCTGATACATACACTTTGTAGGGAAGTCTAACACTTCATGTCCTTGGTATTGCAACAGTTAGGAAGATGAAGTTCATTGAGAAATTATGTTATGTCTCCAGGCAGGAATAGTCTATAAATCGGAAAAGAAAAGAAAAGTAAATTCTTACTAGTTACTTGTTTATGGTAGATATTATTCTCAGCATTTCTCCAAACATTCAGAAAGAGATGGTTTCTCTCTTGAGAAGATACAAATGAGGTATTTCACTGGTAAAGCCTATATAAGATGTTGCAAAAGCCAAAGAATGTGTTCAGTAAGGTTCTTCTACCTTCACACAGTGCAGGAGAATCTTTGTGTATGTTCTCACTATGCTTCCATTTTTTTTTTTTTTAAGTTCTTACAGGCATTTTAGTAAGTTTAAAGTATTTTTTCCTCCAAAACTTTTAGGAGGAAAAGTGTATTTTATGTGCCACACAATTTGCTGAAAGATGTTAAGACTTACTCTGATGGAGCTGGTTTTTTAAGAGATAAGAGGTTTGTTTATCTGTTATTTGCGTAAAATAGTAGGCCTCTGTAAAACTTGCATCTAAATGCTTTCATACTGCACATCTGCAGATCATATGAAGATACCAAATTTTTTTGTTTGTTTGGTCTGAAAACCAACAGGAAACACCCTGTTGGCAGCTACCACTGTTCTCTGTGTGTATCTGTAAGGTTCTGACTCAGGCAGTCTCCAGTTCAAGTTGAAATTTCAGTATTTAATGATACATTATTTTTTCATGTATCATTATAATACAAGAGAAATACAAAGGTTTTATCTTTTTCTGGATTAAATTTTAACTTGCTGTTAAATACCAGGAATAAAACATTGCATATGATCCTGGATGAATCCAGCACAAAAATCCCAATCCATATAGTGTTTTATTTACTTATACAGATCAATGTAGATTTTATTTTGTTTCAACAGTTCATGTTGGCTCTTCAAGTTCCAAATATATTTGACTGTAGTAGTAATCTCTGAAAGCTATTTTAGCTTCTTTCTATCAGCCCTTTCTGCCTAATCTAAGTCAGTTGTAAATGCGTGTGGCTTCAAAGGAAGAAGAAAAAAAGCATAATGAAAATCGTCACATGTTCCAAGATGTTAAAAAGATGGAAAGCTATTTAAAGAATGAAACATGTCTCAGGAGCTAGAGAATCACTATGGACTGACATACAGTAATCATAATCATATGTCAGCATATGCCTGTGCTGCACCTATACCATATATCCATTTGCTAAATTCTATTTGCGTCCAAAGTTGTAGCAAGAAGATCAAGTTTCAATGCTGTTAGAAAAACATAGAAGCATAGTACGTTTAATTTTTAATTTTCTGTAGAAGCAATCTTGCACATTATTTATTCTTTCCTTGCTCCTTTCCCTGACCTCAGAGACCATCCTGACAGTCAAAATAAATTTACCCATCTCACCCATGTTAAATTCTCAGTGTTGGGAAAGATGGGACCAACACTGATTAACTACAGAGCAGGCACTACAGACTTTCTGAAGTTTTTACTTTTTTTGGCCTCTATGTGAGAACAAAACTCTGATCTCTTCCAGTTGCAGGGGGAAAAGGATTCAAAAGATGCAGTGCATACAAACATGTGGAATTATGAGAGGGGAAACAATTTCAGCTCTCTACTCTAAATCTAATAATTTAATCACCTAGCCACTGAGCCATTGTGTGTATTTGTTTCTCGTTTCTAGGCAAGAAATTCCATTCTAAACCTGAGAAACCTTCCTTTGGAAAACTTTGCTGAAGTTAATATAATTTTGGTTTCAATGAAATAGAAATATTAGAAAAGTGCTGGGAAATTTCCAACATTAGTCAGCTGCAAACTAGCTGTGAGATATGAACTAACCCAAATTCTCACGTTGTTTCCCAAAGAAACGTTCCTTCCTCCATCCCAAAGTTGAGGATAGCTGTTTGTTCCAGTTTTAGGACCCATATTAGAGCTGCTAAACTAGACGTGTAACTATTCTGGCAACTAGTAAAGTAGACTATGAGCTGCAAATAACATCAACAATTAACAGTAATAATAGTGAACACTGTGTAACACTTGATGGGTCTAAAATTCCTTCCATTACTCAAGTGTAAATGGAAACTGAGCATTTTACTTGAGGGTACTGCATGACTGTGAAACAGGTTTGAGCAAGAAGAGAGACAGAGCTGTAGAACTTCCAAGTGTAATACAGTGGGTTTTGAGGTACACAGATAAAGTAAATGGAGTATGTATTTCCCTTCTGTGCGGAAACAGTCAATGAAGAATTTAGATTTCTAGTCAGCAGGTCAGGGAATGGATTCTCCTCTCAAGATAAATCCAAAATAATTTTGCCAAAGGAGTATCACTAGATTGACAGTGCTATACTCAAGATGAGAAATTCACCTCAATTCATCTTTGAGTCTCAAGCATGAATAAATGCAGCAGACCAGTGAAGCAATCATTTAATCGTTCGGTTTCATTAAACAGGACACAGGATAATGACATGTGTCAAGAGCTAGAAAAAGGAAAGCTACTTTCAACATGCATAGGTCCTGGGATTAGAAAAATCACCAGAATTTCTGCCCAAGGATTGTTGCACTGAAATCTATTGCAGGTTATTATGATAACCAAACATGGTGGTGGTGGTGGAGGAGAGGCTGTGTGATGTTAACTGCAGTTTCTGCTTCACTGCATTACCTAGTAATGACATTAGCACATATTTTACATTTTGTGAGAGGAATGCTTCCCTCCTCTTGGCCGCTTAGAAACAGTGAAGAGATGAGATCTGACACTTGAAAATGCTGTAGTGCTGTGACCCCATCAGGGTATAAGATGGTCTTAGTGGATGCAGAAAATTCAGCTGCACAGAGTATTTTTGCTTTGTCCAGCTGCTGTCCTTCCATCTCCAGCATGATCTAAACTACAAAGCTGCTTCCAGACAGCACTGCTTTGTTATTCAGTTGACTTTACTAGCCTTGTCAAAGTTAATTGGATTTGTGACATGGTCAGGTGTTTACTTCTTGATTCTGTTGTCCCTTTCCTTACAGGACACATATGCCAGAGGAAACTACAGTACATTTAGCAAATACTAAAGAGTATACTATATGTCAAATATGAAGAGATACATGGACATGCTGTCAACATTTTTAGGAACCAATATTTAAAGCACACATTTTCTTAAATTTATTTTTCTATTCTAATCTATGCCAATATTGTCACTTAGCTCCTGATTTATCAATATAATTACAGCAGTTACAAATCTTTTTATTTAAATATAGCCATAGCTCTCTAGACTGTCTAATATCACACTCACTAGTTTGGCCAGACATAAATGGCCAACTAAACCTTATTGTAAATGAATGCTATTTTGGGGAAGAATGCACATAAATCACAGAAATATGAGGTTACACTTCTGGCAAAATCTCTTAGTTTATTAAGTATTAGAAAAACCTATGCCGTTTATTAAAGCCACTGCCTACAGCCATAATTTTGTTGTACTTCATGTAATAACTTTTATGCTTTTTATATGAGATGACAGTCTTAGGCTATAAAATAGCTCTCATACAATGCACTTTCTAAATCGTTGCTCCTATTACTAATGTAATATTTTGCTGTAAACATTTTTAAATACAATGAAAAACAGGTATCAATAACTCTGATAAACGTTAAGTGATTTAAATCAAAAGCCACAAAAGAAGACGACTTCATTTACATCTACTGCAAAAAGCATGAGTTTGGGAGCAGATTCACTAGAAAGGATTTATTCTGAAATGCAGCCTATCCGATTACAGAAGTTTTATTTAGACAAAAGGCCCGTATATCACCTTTGATAACAGATACACACACACACACCCCCAGAGTGTACCACTATTGAAATCACAGTGGATACAGTCTTTTCTTCGGGCTTGGAACAAGAGTAAATCAACTCTGGGTGCAAACAATGTATAGAAATAGCTGAACTTTCATTTGTATGTTGGCATGACCTAAATTTCATAGATTTTATATGATATTAAGAGCAACAAGAGAGGGAGAGACAGACAGATTGATAAAGCAGTTAAGCATGGGCTTAATTTTAAGTTTGTACCTAAATCCTCATGAAGTCAACAGCTATGCAGTTGGGGCTATGCCAGTATATAGTGGAAGATATGACCATCATAGTCTATTTTATATAAGCATGTTGTTATTAAGTTTGTAAGCAGAAACGTAGTTAGGCAACTATTTTTAATCTGTAAATGTTGTGAAAAACATGTTAAAATTTGTATATTGACTAGTGCAAAAGAATAATAAAGAGAAACTACTTGTCATCATTTCAGCAAGAAACTGTGTCTATGATTAATCTCTATTTCATTCTCATTTCATTATTAGCATAGCTCCAATGCTTTCAATATGCATAGAGCTGGAGTAGCACAGAGGCAAATCAATTGAGCCTCGTTTCATTTCGGACAGCTCGTTGGAAGCATCTGCTGAATGCACAACAAGGCCAACCTTCTCCACCCTGACATAGGAATTTTTTTTTTTTTTTTAATAATTCAATTATAGTGCTTCCATCCTTCATACTGATTTTGAGGAGCCATTGGTCCAATCAAAGGCGGCAACATTTGTTTCTTCAGTTCTTGCACTGCTAGATGACACGGTATAAGCAAAAAGATTATCCACATAGATTCTGATACCGTTATTCTATCCAACTAGGAACTTCAGGAATGGACTTAACTAACTTTAGTGGGGCAAGATATGAAGTAACGTTACTAAGTAAAGTTGCTGAACAAGTTACTAAGCTGGAGAAAATCTATCAGAATGTCATTTTTTATACTATCATTGTTTTTATTTGACAAATTAATGATAAGAAGCATTAATTATCTTATGCTCTAGTGTATTATGTTAATTAAAAATTCCTCATTAAATTTTATTGAGGGTAATTATAAAAATTTATCATCTCTAGTCTATAAAATACTTGGTGTATCACAGTTGCTTCATTACATTAAATAATAGTATTGAAAGAAACATGTTAACTTCAGTAAAATAGAGATTTATTTATCTATATGGCATCTAGTATCAATCTACAAGCAATAGCTAGAGCAGAAAAAGAAGTTGTTCTCCAACCATGCCTACTACTGTGGAACTGATTTATTTTTGGAGTAGAGCTCTGTTAGGAAAGGTAAGTTTTCTAACAAGCTATTTAAAATGCAGTGAACTACTAAAGAATAATCAGAAAAAGAAAGCAAAATTGCTTGGTGTGCTTTTATTATTTATTAACCCATTTGAGTAATGGTTAGCATTTACTTTTAAACAAACATGAAGAGTTACAATCCCCAAAATTTCACTAGAATTGCTCCATGCTATTAAATTGTACAGTTCTCAGCACTAAAAAGATAGGAGAAGAACTGTTAAGGTCAACAGCCATGTACACAAGATATTGCTAGGGTCTAGCTGAATCTCAAATAAGGTTTGATATTTGTAGGAGAAACAAGAATGTCTGTTAAGATAAAAAGAAACCCCAAAACCCCAACAAAACCTAATGCTCTGTCAGAAGCCAAATTTCGAGTTGAAAAGCAACATTCCTGCAGACGTGCTGTTGTGCTTTGTGTCATTTCTACAGAAACCTTGGAAGCAGGACTGCTATAAAGTGATGTGTTAAATGCATACATCCCTCTTTTTAGACACAAGGTCTTCCTCAGTGACAGGAACAGGATATCCACGTATAAAACAATTTCTTAGAAAACTACTAAAAGCTGGCACAATATAAAATATCTCCAGACCTGAAAGTTTCTTAGCCTACCACCCTGCTGAGAGGCTGTCTACACAGCACATCACCCCACGACAATGGGAGGACCCTTTGGGTGGTACCTGAGAGGATGTCCATCTGGCCACCTGCTCTGGAGCCTGCAGCCCTTGAAGTGCTGCCATCCTTGATGCAGAGGCAGCTGCAGCTTTAGGAAGGCTGGGCAACCTGCCAAGTGGATGGGTAGATGAGCTGGCAGGGAGCCAGCAAGCTTCTGGCAAAAATCTGACAAGCCTGAGTTCCACAAGATTTCTTATTTAAAACATAAGAATGCTAGTTTCTATTCATACCAAAGTATTAAACACTTTAGATTAGGAAGTGCCTTTTACCAAAGTCCATTTTCTCCCTCCAAAATACACATCAAGTAAAATTTACCCTGACAGTTTTTCATGACATTCAGATAAAAAATACACATTAAGCAATATATGCCTAATTAGAAAACTTAGCATTGAAATATGTAGAACCATATAATCTACCTGGTAAGTCCACATCATCTATTGCCTGCACAGTGTAATACAGTGCTTTGTAGAAATTCTGCAACTAGTTCTAATATCAGAAGCAATATTTAACGTGGCACTTCCTCAAGTAGGCCAGGGCCATGCATGGGCAGACATTGGCTATAAAAATGGTTTAAAATGTTATCACTTTCCCAAAGTTTTGTTGACTTCCCTTAGCTAGAACTAGTGGAAAGGATAATGTGATCTTCTGATTTAGCTCAGTATGAAGTTGCCTCAGCGCAAACTTTATGTCTAAAATACTTTTGGTGACTGATTAAAGTAGCACATATTAATCTTAGTGGAGCTATATAGCTTATTGTATCTGAGCTAGAACCTCCAGCTTGGATTGTGCAGAGTTTGCTTACACATTTAGAAGAGCAGGAAAATCTACAGCCCTTCCATTGCTAAACAGCATAATAATTAAGTAACAACTACTTAGCACTTGGAGTAGCTAAACTCTCAAGAAGTTTAGCAGCCTTTCTGTGTAAAACACTATTTTGGGACTGAAGGTTGAATCCACGCTGATGAATCCAATTTTCCTTCTGCCCTTCTGTCCATGCTTTACAGGCTGGCCAGATGGTTGGCAAGCCATGGCCCAAGTATGTATAGCTTTACAGTCAGGAGTTCATTGTAGGGAATGCTGACAGAGTTGCCCCCTGTGAGTACCTACATTTCACTGCATTTGGTTTTCAACATTCCTCCTTCATCATCTCAGAACAGATGCAGGATTCATGTACCCATCTACGTATTATTTAGCCTGAGGCTTATCTCTTGGGAGCTTTATATAAAGTAGCTTTATGCCATGTTACGTTCCTTCAGCTTTTAAAACTGCTAGAACCAGTTTCAGCTGTTTTGTACACTCTAGCTTCTGCTTTTTTTCAGGAACCTAAAGGATCTGTTAAGGAAGGTAGGAATCACTGTAGCAAAGAAGGATCTACATCAGGTATTCTGTCCTTTGCCAAGAAGAAAATACCAGCATTTGTGACACCCTTTTGCAACCTAGACTCTTCTGTTGTACCAGTACAGGAATTCAGGGAGAAAATATCTGGCAAAAGACAATGAAAAGTGAAAAGCCTGGTCTCAAAGCTTCCATTTTATATATTCCACTATTTAACTTCTTTGACCAAGGAAGAAGGTGAATGCCAACTCTTCTTCCCCGAGTGCCAGCAGTAGTAACAGAGCACAGAGGCAGTCAGTACACATTTTAATGTACTGCTGTCCCAGGCACTCTCTGGAGCACCAAGAGAAACTGGGTATTCCTTGTAAGGCTTCCACTATAGTGAATTCCATCTGTTTGGCTCCCTTCCTAATAATATCTAGCAGCATCCAGCATACATGTTCGTACCGTATTAGAATATAACAATAATTCTGTAAATGTGGAAAAGGTCCACATTTTCTGAAGTAAATGACTGCAGCCAGCAAAAGCCACATCATATGTAAAGGAGGACTGCACTGCAGGAACTGGCCAGACCATTTTGTGTAAGTCATGGCCTTTACAGAGAAGGATACCTGTATTTCATGCACTGGTGTTAAGCTGAATTTCTTTCTCCACCTTACATGTCCTTGGTCACTGTTATTTTTCATGAGACAAAGCAAATTCTGATTCTCCACGGGCTGTAAGGGAAAACAGCTGCTAGTTATAATGGTAGTTTCAAGAGCACTTGGTCAACCTGAATCTTCACAGAAGGTTTAAGTACCTCCAGACTGTATTACATAATCTGTCAAAGCAGCAGCAAATACAACATAAAATGTAGAGTAGGTTCAATTTTTAGTGTGTTAGTAGAATCAGCCTGCAGTTATTTTTAACTGCCTTGGAAAGCTTAGCAGGCAGATATAGTTAATCCTTTAAAGGATTTGCAGGTATTCATAGCTTAATAAGTAAGCATAGTGGATTACACCAATAGATGACTGTAGACAGTCAAAGACAATCTTTACATGCTAACATTAAAAAAATAAAAAGAACAGTTTCTTTTATATACTTTTTTTCCTGACAATCACTCTCAATTGTTGGTATGTGCCAGAATCCCATACTCTGATGAAATAAAGATGTTAATTAGAGCCATTAAACTCAACATGTGATAATTAAATCATCAAATAGCAGTGAATTTCTGTTGTCTTGTTTTCCCATTATCCTAAGAAACCTTTGAAAAACAGAATTACATCATGAAAATGAACTAAAAATGCATCTACTTATGCAATAAACAATGAAACTAAAATGGTAAAAATTCATTTTTAGGAAGAAGAAAAAAAGGATGAGTGATTTTTATAGGTCAGATTTTATATTGTTTGTATTCTTCATAAGGAAATATTCACACTAAGAAAGTATCAGGATTCACTGACATAGGCTCAACTGAGAGATATGGGCCTTTCAATATATTCATAAATTATGTGGAAAAGTACACACATAATAAGACAAAAGAAAAAAATCAGATGACATGAAACTATTAGGCTGAGGAAACCTAAAGCTAGCTATGAAAAGCTTCAGAGGATGGTTCAATACTGAATGGGTGATAGAATGCCAGAGGCTATTCAGTGCCATTAAGTGTAACGCACAGCAAGAGAGGAAGGGAGAATACACATATACACAGGGTATTAGTATCATCAGGAAAGAAATATGAAAATATCTGGTGCTTAAAGAAACAAACAGAAACTTAGGAATTATTTAAAAATTAAGAGAGAACAAACATGAGAAGTCTGCCCTGTATACTGTCAGGCCACAGACACATTAGGAATACTATATGCATTTTTAGTCATTCCGTTATCAAAAAGGTTATGGTAGAATTAAAAAAAAAAAAATCAGAAGAAGGATATGACAGAGATTTATTAAGTCATGAATTTTATGAAAAAGGTGAGCTGGGGAACTAGTTATTCACTAGTTTTCATAATATAAATGCTAGAAGGCATACACATTTTTTGTAATAATAAACTAAACTCATTTTCATTAGATATGGCGAGGCCCAAACTGTACATGGATCAAAAAAATCATGACTTAATGAATTCAGCAGTTCTATTCAGTAGGTCAGCAGTAACTATTAAACAAAAGAGTCTCCTAGCCACTGAAGGCTACAAGAGCATGATGGAAAAATCACTGTAAGCATGACTGCCTCCGTACAGTATTTCTGTATATACTTACTAAGACAGGACACTAGGTTAGGTGGAGTTGTCATCTGGCTGAATTCAGCAGTTTTCAAGTCCTCATGACTAGAATGACTGAAATCATGACGTATATTGTTTGGCATATTTTTACAAGAAATTTGACGAGGACACCCTGGTTCTATCACTGTTATTTAAAAAGAATCAAGAGTAAACAAAATGGTTTCATTAACTGTACAGCTGAAGAAGCGTAATTCCCTGCACATTTTTAAGGTTATATACTCTGTCTACCAGAGAACCCACTCTTTTCACCCCTCAACTCTGTTACGTGAAATCTATATAGACAATAGTTGAAATGTATGTACAAAGATAAAAGATTATTACTCCACAAGGTTATAATTAGGACCCTGCTCTTCCCAGATTACACAATAGTGGAACTTATTGTTGACTCTGCCACTTGAAAAGAATTGTGAGACATAGGAACACAGGACTAGAAGTGAACTCCTGAATGATGATCCACTCTTACACTTGGCAGTCATATCACTGAATCCCTTTCAGAAACTGACCAAATCCCCTTCTATAACTACTTGATCAGATGGCAGTCTCAAAGCATCTCTGCTCTGGCAGAAAATTATTTTTTATTTTTAGACTCAATGTATTCCTAGTCAATGACTTACGCTCTTCTACTAACACTGTCCCCTAGTTTAAACAGAGCTTTACCTCTCTGGTGGTACATTCAGAGAAAGAAATAATATCTTCTGTTAACACTCATTTTGCCTGGCTAATCAAGCCAAGCTTGTTTAAAGCACACCTACCTTAGAACACGGTATGCAATGTGAAGTATTGATAGTTATCCAGCATTCTGTTTCTCATTGGGTGTTGCTGGGTTTGGTTGAATTATTTTCTCCAAATTCTTTGTAAACTGCAAGTTCAGCATAAGGATAGATTTCTTCAGGACTTAAATACAAGCCCTTCCTCCCCCCTGCCCCCCCAAAAAAACCAACCAGGCCTCCTTCCACTCCAAAGAACCTTTGTAATTCAGTTTACTGAATACGTTATTTCTTTAGGGTTTGCTTTCAAGTGAAAAGTCTTACTGACAGTATTTCCCCTCTCATCACATTAATAACTTCTTTTTTCTTTCCTTTTTTTTTTTTTTTTAAAATCCTAAGACACTGTGAGGCTATTCTAAGGTAATTCTCCATATTGCCAATTTTTGTTTACTCTATTTGGGCTACGTTTTTCTATCAATTCACAGAGAGTACAGTGCAGGTTAGTCTTACATTCATAACTTGATTATACCAACCAAAGTCATCCATTTATGCAGTTCTGAGGATGAGGATGATTTTAACAGGCAGTTTTATTGAAAAGGATAGCATCCTTAGCAGAGATATTATTCACAAGTCATGGAAAGAGAAAAATGGAAAAGAATATCTTCCTCCAACATATGAAACAACATATCAGTTAAAATAGCAATTTCTAACCCAATAGTTTAAGGAAGTTTGTTGGTTTTTTTTCCTCTGAACTCTGTAGACCTTCAATGACTAGACTTTTAAAGGGGAAAAAATGGAGTGAATCGCATTGGTTTCTGTAAATAAAACATATTCCAAAGTTTTTGCTTTTTAGCAGATACCAAACTGAAAATAAAGATGTCTTTTGGCAAGTAGCAAAACAAGTAATCTCTTCTGTGCATAGGCAGGATAAAATGGGAGTAGATCTCAAGATCATTAATCCACTGAGATGATGAAAACCTAAATCTAATTCACTACTTACATATCTAGAATATTTCTTTCCAAGGTAAGCACTCTAGAATGCTTATTTAGGTGGCAGCTAAAAATGCTCAGTGTCAAAGGAGGAGTCTGAATTTTGAAATATTTGCCCCTTTTAAGGTTTTTATAAATAGTTTTGGAAATACTGCCCAAGGACTGGGCCTGAGGGAACCAACCGCTTAGAAACCAAGTCCTGCAGATGAGAGATTCTCAGACCACACAACGGAGCAGTAGGTGACAGTTCGGCAACCCCTGTTTAGAAGAGCATGCTTACATAAATTATTGCAAGGTAGCCTGAGTACAGGTTTACGCTTTTTTAGCTACTCTGCAGTAATTGTCACTACGCACACTCTTATTTTGCAATAAATGGAAGACATCTTACCTTATTCCTACTGAAGACAGAGCAAATACCAATTTCTTCACAGATACCTCGAGACAACATGCATGAAGTAGCTGCCATGCCACAAACACACATTCTTCCTTGTTTTATGGTAACCTATCCAAGTAGCCATGCCATCTGACAACGAAAAAGCCAATACAAAGCAAACCAGCTACTTGAGAAGCAGACACTCAACTTCATGAGGTAAAGAACAGACTAAAGGAGCAGAATTGTAAATAATGCACAAGGAAGTGCCTGTTGCTGACTGTCTCTACAGTAATTGGAGAAATTATTCGTTTCTGTATATTTTTTCTGAATAAACAGTATTTCATTAAAAAAAAAGTTAAGACATTTTTCTCTTTGAGAAAATAACCCTGCTCAGACCAAGGAAACAATCATACTTATATTGTGTGGTCTTAAAAGAGCTGAATGTGCCTTGAGAGGGAATATACCTGGTCTCCCAATGGGAAGTAAGGGCATGCAGCTCTTGGCTGATCAGATCCTGCATAGTTATCATCTATAAATGCATAGCAAGCACATTATTTTTAATCATCAGCCAGACATGTAAAACACATTTTAAATTGCATTGATTCCAAGCAAATTTAAGGGTGTACTTAAACATATGTTTAAGGTGCTCTGCTACATCTGCTGCAGAGTGGTAATAAATTTAGATTAAAGAAATAAAACATTACCTCTGTGTAATAAATCAGTCTTTGTCTCCTTTGCAGCAAGCCATAACACTCTGCTTCATAAAATTAGTTAGCCCTACACATTCTTAAAAATGTACTGTGCAATATGTAGAAAAAAAATTTAGAAGTGGTACATTGCTGCAGAGCTTATATTACCAACTAGCAAAAAACATTACTGGATGAATAACAAGACTTATACTTGGTCAAATGAAAAACAGAAATATGATACACAAAACTGGTCATAGTCTAATATTTCTTATGGATTCATCCCATTAAGTCTCCTGAGACATGTTTGCTATTCCTAATTATTATCCGTACAGTTTATATTAACAAATTTCAGCATTCAGATTGAAATATTAATTCTGTGTCAGTTATCCATTTGCAATTTGTGCTATTGTCAACTATGCAGTTAAGTCATACAATATTTTTTCCATTTCCTGACAGAACTTGAGCACTGTAAATAATAATCAGTAATTCACTTTCAAGATTAAATTTCAGATGACTAGCTGTTAATACTACAAAAAAAGCACTTTCAAAAATCATTACCATCTTCATGAATGCTTTCTGAATATTAATTGCACATAAACTCATATCAACAAATAATGGTAAATCGCACTCATTTTTCTCTTTTTAAGGTTTAGTTTTGTACATTTAATAAACTACAGCCAAAAGCAACAAAACATCTTGTTGGAAATGCTATGCATTTTGTTTCTTCATTGCAGCTTTTTCAAAGAGATGCTTTCTGCACAGTGAATTACTAGTGTGTTTTGAGCACTGTGACCTTTATATTCTGGTTTCAGCAACAAGGTCAACATTGCTAAGAAGCCAGTTTTGCCTTAGAGGCAAAATTTCTCTAACAGCCCCAAACGGATCTTTTAAATGTAATTGAACTATAACAATTCATTTCCACAGGCTTATGAAAAAAAAGGCTTCTAAATTTGCAACCAATTTTATAGTATTTGGCCACTGACAATACATGCGGGCAGAGAAGCTGGCCCATTACTTTTTAGATTTCACACAATGCTAATTCAGACAAAACTTTTTACATGAAGCGAGACAGCCAACAAGGAGACCTATGCTAAGAACACCAAAGGGGTTACAGAATAATCAAAGCACATCAGAAACCGAAAAGGCACAGAATACGAGAGAAACCAAGACTCCAGTACTGTGATCGCTAAGCAGCTCTGCTCAGGTGTCCTTCCTTGCTGGTCCCTCCTTGGTCAGCGGGGCAAAGCTAGCTCACAGCTACACAACTGACTCCCTCTTGGGGTCGGCACTTTGGCATCACCCCAGGGCAGCTCACAGAGGGATGCAGATCATGCCTGTATTATGAAATGATGTTATTTTGCCAATGAGATGTTGTTGTAGTTTGCCCTTATGTATGCATGTAGTTAAGCCATTGGCCATGCTTTTCAAAGTTAAAACTGTTGCTAACAATCAACAATCAACAGCTGAAACAATGTTATTTCTCATCATAGTTGATGGACCTGATTCTTCATTATCTTTGTATGTCTTGTATAATTATACCTACCTCTGTAAGTGTAACAGTGACTGGGTATAAGATACCATCAAATCAGAACAGTAGTTTTAACACTTTAAACATACAACTTTAAAACTTACAATTCAATAGTCAGGGAAGACCTTACATTTAATGTGCCTGGCTAAACAGCTACAGGTTGGGTGAGGTAGGAGAAAACAAGTCTTTTATGTTTGCTGGGCATCATTAACATCAGTTCCTGTTCACAGTTACCTTTCAGAAAAGGCTGTGTGGAATGGTTCCCATATGTATGTTCCCATACATTCACAAATTCATTTTGCCAGACAGAAACTTATTTTACAAAGGAGGAAAGGAAATAATGTCTTATTGATTTTTTTTCCCCCCCCTTTTTCTATGGTTGCTTCATCTTCATTACAGGCTTTTCCTAAATTTCCACTTCCTATCATGCTGCACAGCTAACTCCATGAATAATTTAATTGAGATGCTGTATCAGCACACTGCACAGTTGATGAAGACTTGATTCTCTCAACATTTTTGTTTCCATCTTGATTTTTTTTTTTAAGCTAACCTGAGAGTATGATGACCAAGCATTTCCATTTTCACCTTCACCTCTGCAGCTCCCGAGATAGAAATAAAATGGAGAGGAGGCAAAATAAGAAGGAGGGATTGCTTCTGGTAAAGGTAGCAAATATACCACACTACCATCAACAGAACTGTCAGGTGTGACAATCTGTTAAGTGAATCCTCAGAGAATTTTGATTGTACACACCTCTTTCAAAGGCACACAGCAAAATCCTCATTACAAGAGGATGAGACAGTGAAAGCCACCTTAAAAACTCCAGAGTGAGTGGATGTCAGGGGAAGGAGGAGGGAAAAAAGAAAAGAGGTGGTTTCTCTTTCACTGCAGATGGTAGATTTACAATCACCAGATTTTTTTTCCAGCTAGCAACATTAGCCTCTATAAAAGCAGAAGAGCAGGAAAATTGCATTGTCTTTTCTGAACATCAATATGTTCCCTACCCAGCACAATATGCTCTCATTATCATTCTTCCATGTAGCCTTTTATGTTCTACTATTTTCACATATTTAAATATTACTTGCTGTCATACACATTCTGGTTTCCAAAAAGTCCTATGGAAGTATAATTTACAAACCTCAATTTAATATAGTTCACATGCAAACAGTATGATATGGAAAATCATTTAAAATAAAGAGCAAATTAAGTAGCTTAAAACTCTCATTATTTTCAGTGCCTTTGTGAATGAGGTGTTAAAAGCTAATTCATTGAATTTTAGAGATTTTCCACTTTTTAGTAAAGCTTGACAAAAATCTCAAGACCACACATCTGGATAAAGAGCAACATATTTGTCAAATTGTGTAAAAAACAATGTTACCTTTTTGATTGAAATAGGTAGCTAAAGTTTGGACTCTTGGAAGTTGTTTCAGTTAGGAAATTATAGAATCTGTTGGGGTTTCTTGGTTTTTTCCTTTCTCTTAGAACTGCAATTTGATCTACAGCTGAGCCAACCCAACTGTTCACTGTCACTGAAAGGGCATTCCCATCCCACTGCTTTCCAAATCCAAACTCTTTCTTTCCTTACTCTCTGGTCAGTTCTGTTCCCCACCCTTTGTTCTGGCTCTGCCACTCATCAAACCCTTTCCACAAGCTGATTCAACTCACTAAATTGGAAGAGTTCTTCTGCCATTCTAGTAATCAATTTTTTGCTATTTTACTGATTTAAATCGGTTGACCCAACAGTAATGAAAAAGAGATAACAGAAGGGAATTCATAGCAGGCCACATGGAGAGAGGGGAAGAGATGGGAGCAGAAACTCCCTCTTTCAACTGTGGGAAGCTAATTTGCTCTGCTGTCTTGGGAAAACTTAGGGTCATGCAGTAAATGCTTTTTCTTGGTAGCTTTTCAGCAGCATTCCTGTATTTAGTGGTCACTGTTTACTGGAGGACACGTCTCCACCAAAACTTTGCCAGTTTTCTGCATCTGCATTCTGTCCACAACAAAGTATTTCTGACCAATAACTGTGCACGTTACAACAACTACCTGTAATTCAGTATATGGCTACCATTGTTTCATCTATTTTATACCTAAAGGACCTTACTGAAATCTACTTTCCTGAATGGTGACCTACAAGTTCTAACACCTGATCTCCACTAAAACAACGTGTGAAAGGAACGTCCACAGTTTGGGACAAACAAGCAACAGAAAGCCATTGAGAGAAAAATTTGGATTAAAAAATTGATTTTTTTTCCTGTCTTAAAATACTACTTAAAAAAAAGCAGTCTTTTCTGGGAAAAATAAAAATTAAACACAGTGGCAAGAAAAAACTTAAGTACAAACTGTTAGCATAGGTAAATTGTTAACACTGCTACTACCTTTCTATATATGCAGAGGCTCTGGGAACGTGCCTCCTTTGTTTGAGGGGGAGGCGCACAAGGAAACGTCCTGTGTTAAGTTTTTCCTGAATCAAATGGACAAAACTCACCTATCAAATACTCATGTAATTTAAAATCGTTCATGTGTTACCCTAGCAAACACGTTACCTCTGTAAATTGGGGGAAAAGAGTTGACATGCTTACTTGCTTCTTCTGTGACTTCTAGCAAGACTTGAGTTGTGATAATGATGGTAATTTGACCCATTTTTTTCCAACTCTAAAGCGATACTTATGAGCGAAGAACAAGTAATGGGTCGGCCTCTTGGAGAAGATACGACTACCAACTCCCCCCAAAAAGGCATGTCTCGCCCCTAGCCGCACTTACTTTTCTTGGATGCAAGGTGCTCCCTTCAGGGCTGGGGCTGCCTAGAGAGCAAACAGCACTCAGCACCGCAGCAGCAGCTCCCTGCCTCACAGCAACACCTGGCAGCAGTAACCGGCACAAAGGCAAACGACGGCCACTTCACCTCACTTCATCAGGGTGGCCCTGCCTGCGGTGCTAGGACCTGCACTAGCGGTAGTCCGAACGAAAGGCACTTGCTACTCCTCTCACGACCGACCGACCTCTCCTCTTCCCTCCCCGGACGACTGATAAAGGCCGGAGAGCACAGCGGGAAGCTCAGTACCCCCAGGCCTCAGCTGTGGGGAGGCAGGCGGGACGCTCTCGGAGGGAGAGGCTGTGGGGGAGTCCAGCGGCCGCCCGGGCCCCGCCCCGCGACCTCCCAACATCCGGGTTTCT
>NW_010532755.1:0-12422 GCF_000687285.1 Phaethon lepturus
TGAGGTGGGTGTTGGTCTCCTCTCCCAAGTACCTAGCAATAGAACGAGAGGAAATGATGTCAAGTTGCACCAAGGGTGATTTAGACTGCATATTAGGAAAAATTTCTTTACTGAGAGAGTGGTCAAGCATTGGAACAGGCTCCCCACGGGGGGGGGGGCGCGACCCCCCCCGCGACGATTTCCATCCCTGGAAGTATTAAAAAAACATGTGGACATGGCTCTTCAGGACATGGTTTAGTGTTGGATTGATGGTTGGACTTGACGATCTTAAAGGCCTTTGACAACCTTGATGTTTCTGTGATTCTGTGATTCTGAATGCTGCAATAAGAAACATTTTATGCTATGACCATGTCACATATCTCTGTACATTCCTCCACTGGCTTACGCTTCTCCCTTATCAAACTCAAGCTGTTTGCCTTCACTGCAGAAGCCACTAACAGCATCTCCACAGAAACCTTATTTTTCACTTCAGACTCTGAGTGCAGATCATATTCCTGTCTAGTCCTTGCAAAGAAGCTGTTGCTCAGAGACTTGGCTGGGCATCGATCTGCTGGTGGGAGGTGTCAAGTGCTTGCCTTTGCATCACTTGCTTTTTTCCTGCTTTTTTCTTTCATGTATAAAAGTGTCTTTATCCTGACACATGAATTATTCTCACTTTTGTTCTTCGATTTTCCCCAGCATCCTGCCATGGAGGTGAGTGAGTGAGTGACTGGTGGGTGCTTATTTGGTGGCCAGGGTCAACACATGACATATGGAAAAAAGAGTTTGATTTTTTTTGAGAATTCCCCTCATATGGCACTATTAGGAACCCTACAATTCACAGCCATTCAGTGGCAATTGTGTAATTCCAGCTGTAGGAAAATCTGACATAATTTGAACAAACTTGTAGTGAAAGCTTGAGTATGGCAAACCAGAGTCACGAAAACCTTTTCTCACTTTTACTTTCAAACTCTTAGATTTTACAGCATCACATTTTGTTCCTTGACATTTCAAACCTTGAGAATGAACCCATGCCCTGTTTGGAATACACTGGTGGGCTGGGCATAATCCCGTTTCTTTACTTTTTCTTTTTTTTCCTTTACTTTTTGAGAATTCCCTTTGCTGGTAGAAACAGATAGTATAAAGTAAATAAATGTTGTAAATGAGAGTGTTCTTTTCCCATCTTCATCACCTAAATGTTAATGCCATAGAAGCACTAAAGAGGATACTTCCAAAAGTATGCACATTTGCCCAACTTTAAATTTAAATGAAGAAATATGTTGTCATTTGAGCAAATTCAGGCACATTCAGTTTCATTGTGGTTTTCCTACACTCTTATTTTTCAAGATTGAGATCTGTTTGCCATAAAATGCATAGAAATAACAGAATAAGGAAATAACTTGCAGCATGGTACTGTCTGGATTATCATGCTGGTTAATTCCCTGATGGGTTTAACTTACATTTTTCTATACGATGTTATCCAGACAAAAATCAGAGTCAAAATGAACTAGGCTTGAATCAATCAGTAATATTTCATCACTTGCATAGCAAACAATTTCTGGCAGGTGGCAGGTACTAGAGAGTAAGTATTAAAATTTTTGGCAAACAGTTTGCAAATTAATTGCCAGACTGTGGCCTCAGCTGCCTGGCATAGCTTTTCCAGAGATAAAGCACATTAAAATACAAATTAAATAACAAAATAAAATGAATCCTTGATTTATTGAAGAAATATCAGTGGCAACTTAAAGCACAAAATATGTCCAAAAGACAACTCAGCAATAGAATCATGAGCATTAACATGGCTTCCTGCATGTACACAGCACAAGAGTCCTGTCAAATGCTACTGTGCTTCTCCATGCAATGCAGAATACTACAATTTTTATATCAGTTTCTGTCTGAACTGGTATAATAAGAATAAATGCATACAATAAATTAAAAAGTGATGATGGTTGTACAAATATAAGCCTAATACACTGCATTGTGTATGTAAGTAATATTTTAGTATTCTATTTCAAAAATATTGACACATGTAATTTTTGGTGTCAATATGTGTAATGTCTTATCAAAATCGAACCTTAAGTGTTTGGGGACCTAGCTTTTCTAATCATAAAGATTCTGCCTTTGAGATTGCACATAAGTTCCCAAAGCCCATTGTTTTTTGTTGTAGACAATTATAGCATTTTCACTGAAGACACTTCCAGAAAAGAAGCTGTAGACTTTGTGCCTTGGTCTCAAAGACAATTTCTGGTGCAATTTTTCAAACAAGGTCTGTTTGCATATATGATTTGATTCATGTTGTAAGTGCTGACTTCAGGATAAGAAACTGAAATAAATGTGGAAGAAAAAACAGAGATAACGATCAGGATTGACAAAGAAAATCTTTTTATTTTTAAGTCAGAAAACCTGACTTAATAACATTGGGGGAAATGCCATGAATGTAAGAAATATATATTTTTATATCACAAAGAAGTCCAAACTGGTCCAAGATCATTTTGCCAACCATTTTACCATACACACAAAATAGAAGATACAAAGACAAAACGTTTCATGATCTTGACAAAGTAGTAGGGAGAATGCTGCTGGATTATATCAAGGTCATGGTTGCGATGATCTCTACTTTGGAGGCTGTTTAGCTTTTCTGAATTAAAAAGTCTTTGGCATAAACTGCGTTGAACTGAAATCAGGACTCACCTTTCCAGGAGAATGTGTTAATTACGAGACCCCATATGCAAGGGTCTTTGCTCTCCAGTAGGCCCCCAAAATCTCTCCATCCTTTTGCAGGACAGATAGAAAGTAAATGCAATCCAGTGGTGCACTGTATCCACTTCTGAGGGGTTTTCCTGTTCAGAAAAAGGGGACCGAAGACCTCAGTCACCCACTGTCTAACCACCAGGCTGTAATGAAAATTATGTGACTTTTCTCTGTTTTTCTTCAGGTACCTAAACACATAAAAGAGCTTTTGTCTATCAGTTCCAGTCCTAAAGAGTGACCAAGGCCACAGGCCAGTGCTTCAGTCTGAGGAAGTAACCCAGAACATTCTCCCCCGTGGCATTCCTGTTGGTTGGCATAGGCTTTCGTCTCTTGGTATGCTGGACATCGTGTATCCCATCGTAAAGTTCTTCTCTTCATGTAACTGTCTTGTGCTGCTCTGTGAGTTACAGAAGGAGTCAAAGGTGCCTCAATGTATTGATTGCCAGATTGGGAATCAGAACACATACACACCTTTGTGAATTCAATGGGTCCAAGCATAAAATCTAAGTTTATTGCAAAGAGGTTATATATCTTTTTCCACCTCAAAACCTTTGAAGAAATTCTAGCCTAAATTAATGTTTTGTGGGAAAATGAGACTGAGTTTTGAACTCAGTTGGAAGGGATCTTTAGTGATGATAGTGGTGGTGACAGAGCTTGAATCAGGAGGTCTGTATTATGCAAGGTGACGTACACAATCATAGGACAACTCAGTATCTATGCTAAGGATCTGTTATACTTGGAAGTGATGACAAGCAGTGTTGTCTATCATGTCAAGCCATATCATGTGATACCTATTATGCTTTGGAAAAGCATGAATTTATTTCAAATTCAACCTTATAATTAAAGTGGTTTCTTTTATGTCCTTGAGTTGAACTTTGTATTTAATGTTGTTCCATCCTCTACAACTCAAGGTTCTTAGAGAAAAAACATAACTTTTTTTAATATCTCTACCTTTAAAGCACAGACAAGTGTCCAGGGGATGAAAGGACCTATTAAAAAACACACCAAATTTAAATATGTTTGAAAGAAAAAGACAATATATAGTCAGATATATTTAATGGCCTGGGAGTCATTTGGCTCTTGCTGAATAGAAGGGTAACTGGCTGCATAGGATAACAATACTGGTTTTGTCTAAGTTTCAGTATTTATTTCTGCACATTTCTCTTTGTCTGATTGGGTGAGTGGGTACTAATTTCATGGCTAGCTAAAACTCAGTTTAACAAAGCACTTAAGTGTTCACTTAGCAGTAAGCACTTGGGTAATGCCATTGATTATGTCGAAGGAATTATATGAATGTTTAAAGCTGAGATTGTTTTCCGCTCAGCTTTGCTGAATGGTGCCAAATTTTCCATGATCAAGCTTCAATTATTCATAATCACTGTTATTCAACAAAATAGAGAACAATGTGCGTAATTCAAAGTAAGTTCTGGAATTTCCCTGACACAAAATTAATAGCCTTTATAAAACTAGGTTTCACTAATACACCTCAGAATAATTTTTTAAAATAATTTACTTAAAAGGCTATGGATGTCTATACCTGTATTCTGGAACAGTTTAAATCTTCCTTATAATGGCCAACCTTACAGCAAAGTACAGAGCATTTTCAATTTTTAATATTGGAATTGTGCTGTGAGGATATGTAGTAGAGATATCAGAATCAAGATCTACTGAAGTGTTGCTGAGAACAGAGAAGTCTATTTACTGACAAGGAATCATGAATTCTCAGCATTTTCAACATAAGTACATTTCAAATATGCTACAAAGTCCAGTGAAATCAGTGGAAAATTTTCCTTTTATTTCAGTAGCTACTACCTATATTTAGGTGGATAAGAATTTTTTTTAAAGGATTTAAAAATTTTTATAACCTCTTTTATAACCAGTTTTCTTTTAATAGATATTCTGTGCCTTGATGATCATTGGCTGCCCAAGACAAAATGTTAGTATAATATCATTTAACTTTTGCTAACCCCTAGTGCTGCTCTTATCTTTTCTGAAAACTTGGTGCGTTTTCCTTTCTATCAGAAAAAATATGTCTGATAATTGGATCAAGCGGACGAGGAAGCATTTCCCAATTTAATCAGGCTTTTTTTTCTAGTGGAATTCAAGATATTTTTGCATTCGTAACATCAAGAAGAGCTACAAAACACACCCAGGGAGTCTGAGGCTTAGATATTAACTCAGTCAGAAGGCAGTCATCTTCATTCCACACACCAAACTGCTGGGATTTTTTCAGGTTATGATAGAATAAGATGATTTCAATATTGCAACACTAGATGTCATCACACCATGGTATGACATGGTGAAATGATATTTAAGCTCTTATCAGAATACAGATGAGTAAATAATCAAAAATTAATAATTTATTCACTGGATTTTGCCATTTTTATTTGGTCTATGAAATATTCCAAAGCAGATTAAAAAGCTCTCTACAGTATTCCTGACCAGAAATTATTTGTAAATTGCTTCCCATTTTGTATCTTATCAAATGAATTTGAACTGTTTATTGTGAACTTCAAAATTCACAATTAGTCATTGATTAAAGAGTATTATTTCTGTTCCCAATTTATTTAACAATAGTGTAAAATAGTGAGCTACAAAACCAAATGAAAATCAGAGCTGTTAAAAATGGAGGCCTGTTACTAAATCAAAATTTCCAGTAAACCACCAGTTAAAATTTTAAATTCTTTAAAAAAATATTTCAAACATAAGTAAATATGGCAAATTTGTTCTTTTATGTCAGTTATTTAGCTTTCTGTAAAATGTAAACAAACAAACAAACAAACAAAACAATATTCCTTGAAATCAACTTCAAATAGTAGAGCAAAAAGTAGATTTTGACCTATGAGTGATGAATTTTTAAAAAATATTACCCTTCAGTTTTGCATTTTTCTGCATAATTGAATACCATAATTAATGCTTTCCTGCATATATGTTTGTGTGACTTTGTTAGAAATTGCTTTGCTTACACCAGGCCTTGTACCGAGCTGCTGTGAATTTAGATCTTCTAAGTTTTATGTGTTGATCATGTGAAAAACACAATGTACTTTATAAACTATTTCTTGCTATGAGCTCAGGTGATATCACAGACGTTCTCCAGTCCCTGGAACAGCTACATTTTGGCCTAGGTTGTGCAGTCTGCTTAATAATTCTTATTTTCAAACTCTCTGCCACTCAGAGCCGTACTTTCTGGTACTCTGAAAGCACAGAAAATCTCTAGGGACTTTCAGTTACATCCTGTCTCTTCTCCTCACTCTTCGTCATTTCTCTACTACTTCATGTTCTTGTGTAGCACACCAGAAGGGAAAACTCCATAACTTCATAAATTCATTTCCTGAATGACTGGTCTACCAACAACTCTGTTTTAAAAGAAAAAGCAAATTAACCTTCTCAGATACAGGTACCTGAACCTCAGGAAAAGATTTCAGATCATGAATGCCAGTCTCACTGAGAATTTCACAGCAGTGACATCCAGGCACGCTGTTCTTATTGGCATTTCCCATTGGTCACTTCATTCTCATGCATTTCAATGCTGAAGTGTACTACCATGCTTAAGATCCTTATATAAAGGATGTACAGAAAAGATACAGCATGTTTTAGATGGCTTGCTGTCACTTAGTATGCTCACTTCATACATTTCCCTTACTAGGCTAAGATTCCCTTCTTGCTCACTGGAATTAAAAAATTATTCTAATTTTTTTTTTAATTGTCAATGACCAATTTATTTTTAAACTTAAACGATATTTTAGATTAGTCTAAATAGTTTAGTTAGTCATAATTTTAACCAGTCACTTTTATTGTGGTTACTGACTTCATTATCTGGGTTTTAAAATTATGAAATGTTATTGGCTGCCTAATTTTGATTTTTTTATTATTATATTCTGTGGATTCATTTGCGTATATTACATTTTTGCCAATGCACCATCATTTAACTGTCCCTACGCTGACACTTTTTCATATTACACTAATATTACTAGACAGTGCAACCTGATTTCTTTTAAAGGAATCACAGATGCAGAGCACTGTTCCCCAGAGCTTTGGGCTCTCAAGACCTGTTTGCATTAGCTTATGATCTTGTGACCAGCCACTTCTTGGGCTGAAATCAGTGGTAGTGTGGGCTAGTGTTCATTGCTGCTGTTGTTGACTGCTTGCTCTGCTCTGCTGATTCCTTAACCAGTGCATTCTCTTGGGGATGGCATGAGGAAGGCAGTTACCTTGGAGAAGACTCAAAAGGCAGAGGCAAGGTTTCTTGAAATAGATTTTGATACATCTTTTTGCAACCTAGGAAAGGGAAATATAATGATTCACTGTGATTTGCTCATTGTCCTGGAATAGTGTGTCAGAGAACAATAGGAAAGTAAGAAAACTATACCATTATATTTCAAAGAAGTATTACAACATTAAAACCAACTTGCTGTTATTTTAATGAAAAAAACCCTTCATATTCTACTTCATAATTGTTCAGAAGATCTTGCAACAGCAGCTAAGGTATGGTATATATTTAATGCTATTATTACAATATTATCAACAAATAAATCAGAGTGAAGAAATGAAGAAGTTCTCTGCCTATTTCTAACAACATCTTCTATCCAGTTAATAGGCAAAATGAGAAAGAATCTGATTGTTTGTAGCAAGCCATATATTCCTTTATATTTTGATGACATTTCAATGAAAGTATATGTTTATTAATTCATCTTCTATTGGAAGTCACTTAATAAACATTTTATTCAAATGTGAATAGAGAGCAAGTACGCTAGCTGCTTAAAGTCTTGATGATTTGGAACCTAATTGCCTAAATCCTGCAAATTTTTTACTATTCCAGTGACTGTTCATGAAGCTGCTTATAAATAATTAATTTAATGTGTTTCAATTTCAGGGATGCAAAGTTGTATTATTTATTGATCTTCTAGATATATACCGTTGATCCTAATCATCATGTAGGGGCACAATTGCCTTTATGGTGATGAGGTATAGAAGCTAATTCTCTCACTACTACTATAAAAAGAGAAGAAAACAGCCATTTTATCAGTCTGAAACTTACACTCTTTTGCAATAACAATTTGTAACTATCTGCCATTAAACTCTCCTTCTGCTTTTGAGCTTTGACAGATTTTTGGAAAGCTGGATGACAGTCATATGAACTCTTAAAATAGCTGAAGGATGAGAAAAAACATTGAGCCCAATCCTGTCATGGAAACTGTGTGAGTGTAAGGATCTAGCAGGCTATTACAACCCACCTCTGTCTGCAAGAGGTTTTAAATGACACAAGCACTGACAGAAAGGAGAAAAGAATCAATTCATAGCAAGAAATTTTTACTCATGATAAAATTCAGAATGACACCCAGGTTTTGTAGGTACCTCGTGTTTGAAATATAAGAGAACATCTTTATAAGTGCTTCTGCTCATGCTGGTATTGCATACACAGACCTAACCCTCAAGGAGTTTCCAGTCTGATTTCATTTCATGCACTGATTCAGCTCTACAGCTATCATTCTAGTCAAGCAGAAAAATACTTTTATTGTGTATTTAACTATTTTCATATTGCAGGACTGATGTATCATAAAATATTTTTGTAACAATTGTTTCACCTGCCTTCTTCCAGGGAGTTTAATAGATGACAAATTTATGGATGCAATTCTGCTGCATTTCTTGCTATTATTTAATAAATGTCTGCTGATGGGTTTTGATTTCATCTATGAATCCTTTACCTTGAGAGACTTGAGATCACATATGCCTCCTGTCATTTGCCAGTGAAAGGAGTGTGAAGAGGAATATTTTCATAATAAGTTCCTCTGACATAAACCTAGCTGAATTATTTATTTGTTTATATAAGAAAGAAAGAAAAGATCATTTGATTCAGGTCCTACAAGTTTTTCCCATAGACCTGGTCTATAAATGAGAATCATTTTTCTTGCAAAAAAAAATCTATGGAAAAAATCATTAGCTGTTTTTAATCTTTTAGTTCAATTTTAAATGCCTATGAAATGTATAATCAAAACTGCAAATATGTCCAGCTCACTCTTTTGTAGGTTGAGTTCCTCATTAACATACTATTCTACAATTACTGTTACTCTACTTGCTTTTTATCACATTAATTTTTGTCTTCATCTCAACAGTAAGGCCTATAAACTTTTCGGGACTTCTTTGTTTATATATTACTTTTTCCAAGTCAAAAAAGGAGGTACTGATCATATATCATGTATACACACATAAGGCATACAGATGTAAGGTAAACAGTAATAATTGTATTGCATGAAGTAATTTTATTTTTATAGTGTATTTATGTACCTCTATTAATCCATCTTTTTCCAGGTAATAAACCAATCCATTAGTCAAATGCAATGGAAAATGCAATATTACTGCATCACACTATTCAAATGTACAAGTGTTAAGAGTGACAGAGAATTCACTGTCATATCGTGTGTGTGGGATATATGTAGAGAGCATCTCTCTTTTGGTCCCATTAGGTACCTCTATAGCATTTCTGGAGTGTCCTGACAGAAATTAGGCAGCAACCCAGCTTCAGTTAGCTATATTTCTGAGTTCGAGGCTGCTCATGTATGGAGGTAGGGTGGAGCACACTATTAGACAACTTGAAGAAAACAAGCGTCTCATCCATTGAGATTAGATCCACATCAAGGGATTGGAGAGATTAATTTTTGTACTTGTCTCAAAATCTCTGTGACTCCTGTTTTAGGTACCCATAGCCATTCCTTTACCTGTTTCCGCTGTGGTAATGGAGTCTAATCCATCCTAATTACAACAGTAGCAATCTTCATAATTTTCCTCGTTTAATTACGGTAGCTGTAAAACCTTTCTTTACCTCCTTGAAGGTTACTGCATAGCTCTTTTGATTGATAGATTTCCTCATATTTTCTACAAATAAGGTGGGATGATATGTGCTAGAACATGAAAGACATAATTGGTCAACTACCCATTTATTTAAAAGTGTTTGGTAGGGTTTTTTGGCTTTTCCTTTTCCAGGCGAAAGTAAATTTCATCGTTCTTTGCTATGAAGGGTCAGCTATTACTCGAGGGAAAACAAGTACCAAATGGAACAGGGCAGCCTTAAGCTTTAATATTTCAATGAAAATGTGCTGGGTCAATGAATACCTCAGCCGAAAGTATTCCTCCTTAGATTGCTCATTGGATTTGAACAAAAAAGAGACAAAGAAATAATATAATAAATTATATAATAATTTTAAAAAACCCTGAGAAAATAGCAAGAAGGAAAAAGAAGAACAAGAAGTAGTCTTATCAAAATAGCAGAGGGAAAAACTTCCCAAGGAATATTTAGAACTATATCAGACCTTTGAGTGTAACATGCAGAAAGAGAAATTAACTAATTAAAATTTGATCATGCTAAATTCTAAGAGATCTAATTTTTCACTTTTCTTTAAGTGGAGCTAAAAACAAAGTTAAGGTTTCTGCAACTCTCACATCAGAAATGTGTGAGAATACACTGTAGCAGTGAAGAACTTAGCCTACTGCTATGACGGCACCCATGAGCTTTAGTGCGGAACAGAATGGGTAAGCCAGCTAAATACACAAATATGATTTTGAAAGTGAAATGAAAGACTTAAGCATTGCCTTCTCAAAAGGACCAAACTGAATGCTCTATACTTTCCTGTTTATTTTGCTATTCTCTACTTCTTTCCCTATTCCCTGTTTTTTTTACTGTGAGGCTGGGGTTTATTTAAATGCTCTGAGATTCCAGGATGGAAGAAATCCTAGTAATACAACTAACGTGAACACTATCCTTTTATGGGAATGCTCTTCATCTTTACTTCCAAGACAAAAAAAAAGTTCTTCAGGCCTACTCTTGCATCTCTAATCATGCTTGATACAAGCAATATGTGTAGACTTACACCAAGAATAAATGAGCCATAAAGGATAGGAATATGAGAATATGTCTCTTGAAGAAAGTGTGGCTCACCGCCTTTTGGATGCTATTGCTGACAAGTGGATATATTTTTACTCACCACTGCATAATCGGTGTAAGATGCAATAGCATGTTTTAGTCAAATTCCATGTTCTGTGGCTCATTTTCTATTTCTCCCTTCTTAGCCATTTTCCTCCTGTGTCTGCATCTCATGTTCAGGACTGCTGCATGGCCAAGAGAACAGACTCAGTAACGTCCAAGGCTGATATATCCATGCTGCGCTTGTGCCATAGCTTCATCTTTACAACTAGGCCAACTGCCTGATGGAGTAGCAATAATGCCACCAGTTTACATTGAAAGTTCCTGCTACCTTAATGAGACTAAAAGAAAAAAATCAGCTAACAGTGGCTTTGTCTGTCTGCCAGATAATAGTAAGGAGCAGTTTATGAACTCTGTGGGAGCTGACACTACAAAGCAGTGCCTTGCACAGCCTGTACTGAGCCATGTTGTCTGTTGATGTAATCACCATGCCAGAACTAATTTAGCCTAGAATGACATTTTCTAGATAAGGCTATTGCAAAGTTCCATAAAGAAGACCAAACTATGCCAGATCAGAAAACGTCATGGCCTAAATGTCTTTACATACAGAAGAACAGGTCTTGCCCACTTTTCTGAAGCACAGTAAGTGTAGTTTTTGCTTCCAGCTCTGAAGAAAGAAATTGAAACAATACAATCTGCGCAAGCTGAATTATAATATGAACACAACTATTATTTAAGAATGTTGTATTCTTAGTTTACCCTTTGCCCTTACACGATGGCAGATTATGGCCTGGGCATTTAAAATGCACAGGGCTGGTGGGAGATTTTAATATTTTAAGACATGAAATCATTAATTTTGCAAACAGTCAAGGCTGAAGGGAATTTATCAGTTAAAAAAACTTGTAGCAGTGTCTATGTGAAAAAAATATGGTGCATTTGCTCTTCCACCCTGTCAGTTTGATTGTTCATCAATTGTCTGGGAAGCTTGCACTGATGCAAGAAAGGGACTTTGTAAAAGCGTAGAAACAGAATGTGAGTAAGCAATGCTTGGATTATAGACTAGGCTGGTAATGCATAACAAAGCCAAAATTGCAATATTTGCATTGCAATATACACATATATATACATGTGTTCATGTAGAAGTAGGAAAAAACCCACTCCTCAGCTGACTACTTACCAATGTGTTATTCTATAGTGGGAATGATACAGTTTTAAAGTCTTAAAAAATCCTTGTAATTTTTATTGATATAAATTTTAGAGGAGACAGTAGGGAATTCAAGGGTAGTATTATTTTTGAAGTGATATCGGACAAAACTCAGGTAAAATTATGTAGTGCAACTTTACCTTTAAATTATTATCCAGTATGCAAATATAACAAACAAACAAATCTGCTCAGTAGGGGGGCAAAATCAGTTTCACTGGAATCAACATTTTCAGTTTTGTGAGAATGAGATAAATGGAATGAAATATGGACTCTCTTAGACTTAATAGGTTACTAAATGAGCTCCAAATTTGTTTGTTTCTTATAAAGAAAGGAAAAGGAAAAGGAAAAGGAAAAGGAAAAGGAAAAGGAAAAGGAAAAGGAAAAGGAAAAGGAAAAGGAAAAGGAAAAGGAAAAGGAAAAGGAAAAGGAAAAGGAAAAGGAAAAGGAAAAGGAAAAAAGAGAAAGGGAAAAAGAGAAAGGGAAAGGGAGAGGGAGAGAGAGAGGGAGAGGGAGAGGGAGAGGGAGAGGGAGAAGAAGAGGAAGAAAAAGAAAAAGAAGAAAAAGAAAAAG
>NW_010532756.1:0-258 GCF_000687285.1 Phaethon lepturus
ATTACAGTAAATCCCTGAGGCTTGCATTCGCAACAGCTATGGCAGAGGGATGTGACACATGTCGCTGACTTGGGAAGATTTAAATATGTTCATGTTTCAATTGATTGCTATTCTGCAGTAGTTTGGGCTACTGCACAAACAGGAGAAACTAGTAGGCATGTACAAAAGCATTTGCGAACTGCATTCGCAGCCCATGGTATACCCCTACAAATTAAAACCAATAACGGTCCTTGTTACGTAGCCCAGTCAACCCAACGA
>NW_010532756.1:1321-1813 GCF_000687285.1 Phaethon lepturus
ATAAGAAAGTTGATCAAGGTTAGGGGAGGATGTGGAAGACGTGCAGTAGTGGAGGAATAGAAAGCACAATTTACAATTTTGTTTGCCTTGTAACATTCTGCTATTGGCTTATGCATAGTTGATATGTGACTGCTGGATGAATACGCTGTGTGAACAAAGACTACGATCCAATAGACGGGGTGGCTGTGGTGCATGCAGCATGTCTGGGCAGCGGGCGCGTATGCCATAGGCTCCCTATGTTGAGAGGTGGCAACCAAGGTGTCTTCCGACACTCGCTGGCCACGTGTGTCGAAACTCGTTCCTCTGCAAATGTATAAATACTGGGATTTCCTGAAGAGCAGTGGGCTGGTGTACGGCAAGGCCACCGTTGCCTCCGTGGGGACGCCCACATAAAGCTGGCACCTACCAGCTGCTGGGCTGAGTTCGCGGCACAGGACGATACAAGAATGTGTAAAAAAAAAAAAAAAGGGGGGGGGGGGAAGGTGGGGGTCA
>NW_010532756.1:1895-3612 GCF_000687285.1 Phaethon lepturus
GCTGTGGCATTGAGAAGCTGGTAAACAGCTGGACATCTGCACGGCTCAACCTTGAGGAGAAGGAGCTGTGGTAAACAACTAAGAGGAAGCAAAGGAGTGCATGGACACCTGCAGGCAGCGAATCCTGACTGTGGAGAAGTGCATGGACTGTGTGCAGTAACCAACCAGGATGTATTTTGTGGCACGTGAAAGAGCTGTAACTGCATAAAAAGCGGACACTTGTAGCAACAAAGGTCTTCAATTGTTAAATGTAATAGGGTTCCTGAAGTTCGATTCTTCTCCGGCAACCCAGCCCACTGCAAATTTTCCTTGCCTAGCAATAGTCAAAATTGCCATTTCTCCTTCTGTCTGATTCAAAGAAATTCGAACTTAAGAAATTTAAACTGAATATCATCAAAGTGTTATTAAGCAGACATCTTTATTGCAGCACTGGATTCATGGGGGATATCTCCTCCTAACATGTGTGTGCTGAAACAAAAATTCACCCTTTATATACATTAAACACAGAATATTCACACATCTTCCAAGAAATCACCGCCTTCTTGCTTATCTACTACATTTACATAATGCTGGCGTTGCAAAACTACACTGTGCATGCATCGGGGTCTTGAGTGGTCGTTGGTGGCCATTTGGGGAGTTAGTACCCTACTCCCTTTTCCCTTTTATGGTCAAGGGTCTCTTGAGGATAATTTCTTCTCCTTGGATGTTTGCCCCTTCTGTTGTCCAGCCAAGCAGTTCCTTCTTATATCATCCTTGTTAGAGCATTCTTGCCAGTCTGTATGCTCAAGGTTAAGGTATCTTCTCTGTTCTTTTTAATATCTCAGTCCTTGCTCTTAACTCTTCTTTGTTTTCATTTTCATGAGGCCTGCTTTCCTCGTGATTAACTGTTTACACATAGTTACAATGTTAGCATTGAGGAAATACAGCCTAAGGACTATGAGAGCAGTCAGGTAAACATAATTATTAGGCTAAAGAATTCTATACTAAAGTTAAACTAATTGATCAATAAGCTTCCATATGTTAAGAAATTTGCAAAACTTACAGTTGGTTAGTGACACATGCTAAAACCTTTTAATTATTTTAGATCCTTGTTTCATGCCATACAGGTATCCTATTGACCTCTCTCCCGTTCTGTTCCCAAAATGGACACCATTTGGTGCAGCCTTTAAATACAGCGTAAGAAGCAGTATAGATACAGGTAGAAGAAGCAGGAGAAGCGAATTGGGCTTCATGCTGAAAAATGCTCCATACTGCAATTAGTTCCCTACTTGAGCACTACCTTCCCCTACAGTAATTATTTGTTCATTAATGTCTACATGGAGTGCCACTGCTCATTATTTCCAGGTTTTTCCTTCCTGCTTGGAAGAAGCATCAGTAAACCAAATGTTCTGCAACTGCCCGTTAAATGGAGGGGCCACTTTTATTATGGGAGGGAGTTCACTTGTTTCCCTATCTGGGCCCCTCTCCTCTTGAATAGTTAACACCTTTGTAGTCCCCTGGGATACCGTGAAAATGTCTTAATAATGTTCTGTCTATCTGGGCATGCCATTTCCACACAGAGGCTCTCTAGGCCACCCTGTCAGGGGATGGAGTTCCTGCCAAAACTGTTCTAATTACCTTAAATGGGCCTCTAAGCACTATTGATTGTTGTTGTTAATAGTTAATAGTTAATAATATGTTATATGATTAGTTAATATATAATATTTTTACCATTATA
>NW_010532757.1:0-13566 GCF_000687285.1 Phaethon lepturus
TATATATATATATATAATCATGATGGAAATATTTTTCTCAAAAATCACATTTTTAGTTCCCTGGTTCAGTAATAGGGGGGTTTCCTTTCAATTGACTGAAGTTTGATTGTTTCCACTGAACATCAATCACCTGGATTTTCTGATATTATCAGTAACGTGCTGAAGGTTATTAAGGACAGCGTTCTGCAGACTAACAGTAGTGTTTCCTACCACTGACTCTTGGTTCACTCACTTCACTTCCCCTTCCTCCTCAAAATTACTTCCCCAGGGGAAAACATAAGCTTGTTTTGAGGCCAGGGAGAACTGACCACCAAAGCATTAAGCAACTTTTCAAAAGGTCTGCTGAAAAGGCATAGCAATGCAACAGAAGTTACACAGAGCCTACTAAGCCACATTTGCACACAACCCACAATACAAAGAGCTTTGTGAAGCAAGATTTTTTTTTTTATTTATAGAGTTGTCTAAATTTGCTTTTAGAAGGCACACACGTAACTATGTAATTCTCTCCCTTCCTCTCCATCTCCTTGGCTCATGCCCATAGTCCTCTGTCAGGACTGTGAATGAGTGCTGAGGAACCAAATACTGTTCAGCACACTGCTGTACACAGACACACAGGCTCACACCTACGTCTCATGCTGAAAACAACAAAGCAGTGTGACAGTCTGAAGTGATTATTCTCAGAACAAAGTCTTGAGCACTCTTATATGCTTTAGGGCTAGGGAATGCTGCCTGGATGAGGGTGACAGAACAAACACTTCCTATTTTTACCTCATCCGTTTACAAGAATACAGTGATTGCCTGCATTTGCTCCTGCCCTGGAAAGCAGTATTTTGGTTTTATTTCTGGTTAGTCCAGTGCTAAGTTACAAAATGGTGCATTAAAAAAAAAAAAAGGGGGGGGGCAAAAAAAAGGGCAAAAAAAAAAAAAAAGCAGCAGCGCCCTTTACAGCCTCCTGGTGAGTAACTATCCTATATTTCTTGCTAAGGACACCAGGCGTCCTTTCTTTTAAAGGCACTAACTAGCATTCAGCAGCAAGAAGCAGCTCACTTTTAAAGGTTCTTTCTCTGAGGGATCCCCTGTGTTATCACTGGTCTTGTATTTGCGTTCCTTGTCCCGGTGATCGATGGTGGAGTACCCATCTGAGGAGAAATAATATGACAGTCAGGAATGAAACACAAATAAGAACAAAACCAGAGCTGATGCTAGCAAAATTCTTCAGCAAAGAAACAGGAAAATAAACTATCACAACCTGAAGATGCTGGCAGCCTGCTTTTCACATGTGCTCCAGCTCTGAAATTTCATTTTTACCAGCTTAAAACAAAACAGAAAAGCCCTCTTTTTATATCACTGCCAGATGCTGGCACTCATTAGCAAGCAGCACTGTTTTCATCTCAGTCTGCTGCAGTTTTTAGTGTGCCCAAGGAAAGCAGCAAGTTGTCATCTTGCACCCTGTGGCTAATGAGCTCCAAATTCAGCCCAAACCTTGTGTTCCTTGCTTAGCTGCCTGATTAATTGGCTGTGTTCATTCTTTGAATGCTCTGCAGCATGTTCCCACTCTTCCTGAGCCTGACTACTAGCAGGACATGACAATAATTTGGAAGAGTCTCTTTCAGAGCACTGAGAAAAAGGGCCTGTTGAGTTGGAAGAAATCTTGATGCAAATCCTGCCGTGCTTGGACTATCTTTCATTATAAAGTAGCATTATAAAGTTGGTAGTTTTGCTCCTGACAACTAAGAAACTTTGAAATTGTGATGAACACAAGGAAGAAAAGTATGAGAGGATTTTATAAAGAAATGGCTCTAATTATTTCAGAACCTTTGCTTTGAATCATTGTCAGCCAATGCAAATCTTAATTTGATGCATCAAATCTCCTCATTATCCATGACAAATAGATCCTCTCCTGCTCTGCTTTGACAGCATTGTAATCTGGAATAAACGACACTCAAATTTATAGTTCCCTGTAGGCTTTTGTTTTCCCCTATGTAATTGAGGGATCATTAATGTTTTCAGGTCCTGACAAACTGGGTTCTTAGAATACCACAAAAAGGTTTTACATAAACTATCAAAATGCTCCTCTCTTGGTTTATTACTTGCCTGCAACAGGTCGTTAAGAAAAAGTCAGTCATGTTTTTTGTGAGGTTCCCATGGTATGAAGAGGCACTGTTTGCTCACGTGACAAAAGCACATGCAGTAGTGACTTGTACCAAACACAGTCACAGAGCAGGGTCCTAAATGATGTTTATGCTGCCCACAGCCAGGTTTGTTTTAAGAGAGCTGTAGTTTTTCTATGTACCTCATGAATCAAAGTGCACACAGACCTGCAATGAGCAGCTGAAGTAGCATATATTTATGACATCACAGATAGTAACAGATTATTTAACCATGCTGCCTAAAAATAACTAAAGAATTTTGGAGTTATACATGTAGTACACAGGTCTTAAAGCATGAAAATAATTGCTACACAGAGCTTTACTTACAATTATTTGCTGACAGTGAAAATGCCTAACATTCTTGGCTATCCTTTCAAACAAGAAGAAAAAACCTAAAGCCTACCAGCTGCATCCAGCCACCCAGCCAGCATTTGTGGAGGAATGCATGACCAATAATTCTCTTTCAAATGACAGGCATGAATACTGCTAGTAAGTCATATCCTAATCTAAAGATTCAACATTTATTTAGGAGTAAATAGTTCACACAGGTATGTGTTTAAATGATGGAAACATGCTCACTCCCCAAAAAATCAAACTCACAATAACTAAGCGGTAGCTTTTTACAATCTAATATTAATTATACTCACAATGCTGTAATGGAACACTTTGCATTTTTGTGGTGCTATCATCATGGGTGATCCACAAACATTTTTTAAATGAATTGCCAAGATACAAAGGAAACATTTAACCTATGCCCAGAAAGTAACAGCTGCTATGTGAAGTATGGCAGCCCTGATACTTCCCAGGGAGCAAGGTTAGAAGTAAGGACTGTAATCACAAAAAATTAAAAGCACCACAGATCTTTAATACTACTAAAAAAACCCCCACAAAACCCCACGCTTAGTCAGGACAGTAGCAACAGGATGATCAAGCTTTTGCACAGGGGCAGTCATCTAACAACAAAGAACGGTCAAGAACTTTGTTCTTCATTATCTAAGTTCCAACCTGTTTTGCAATTCATACTGTCAGCCCACTGTTGTGTGGTCTGCATGCTGACGGTGCTGCACACATCAGCACTAATGGATTATGTGTTTCTAAAAACCACACACTGTGCTATGAGTCTGTCAAGATAAGCAGGAGCAGAGACAGGAAGTTCATTGTTTGACCTAATAAAATGAGAAATATCTTGAAGGAGGCTGCATCAGAGAAGTAACACCTTAGTGCAGTGCCTCAAGGACCACAGCTCTCCAAAGAAACTAATGAGTACTGTTTCTCCCATGTTTCAGATTCATTCTAAAAAGTGATGTGAATTAACTCTCCTTCTGTGGCATTGAGGAGACCTATACAGATCTTAACTGCTCCAGGATATAAAAGTGCATAATTCTGATTTAATACAATCCAATGTATAGACAAAAGTTGTATTGGTCAATAGAGGCACATCCCATTCTTGGCTTTTTTATTCCTCTCAACTTTCTGCTTGTTTTTTTCTGTATTGCTTCACTCAGTATCTCCCATTCACTCTGCAGCAACATTTTTATGTCCTGTAACAGATTACAGGACCAAATGCCTGGTGAATGTCAGTCCATCCGGGCCCTCACACTGCACTCAACTTATAAAGATCAAACTTCGGGACCCATCAGAAAGGAGGAGGAAGAAAAAGGAAGTAATTCCTGAAGATGGGCATGTAGGACAGGGGCATCCGAACTATGTGTCTATGGTCTGAGCAATTCTCAGCTCCCAGATGTTCTCATCTGAATGACTGTAGGTTAACTGAGGCACAGACACAGTTTTAGGGAACTCACAGATTTGGCATACAGCCTTGAGATCACAGTTCTGCTGCTTCTACAGACAGCTCAAGGTCACAGCTGCCCTCAGGTGGCACTGTGACAATAACCATTGATGATCTTCAGATTACTCTGTGCAGAGCCACTAGTCTGGAGCTGGTGAAGTCTGACAGACCCGAGCTACCTCTGCACTGGGCTGTCTACTGCATCCCACAGTAACTCGTAATACATGTTTTCCATCTCCCAGGACGTCCACGGTCTACCCAGGCCCTTCCACTGCCACAGACAAGAGGAATCTGACTAGTCTAGTACTGCCAGCTGGTGGGGAATGTATCTTTCTGCGTCCCTAGCCACACTGATAATAAATTAATTTCCTTTACAGAGGAGGATGACCCTCACAGCGTTAGCAAACAAGCTGAGGTACCAATAGCAATTTTCTTTTTGCAATCTTGAAAAAGAGTCAGCATGGGTTAACACTGAGGGCCCAGGCACCAAGACAGCTGAGCCCTGATAAAAAGAAGCAATAAATGAGTGTCACACAGGTGGTGACGTTTTGGAACAGTCTTGTACACTGCAGAGGAGCAGGATGAACACTGTGGGCTGGAAGGACCTGGCTGAATGGATGGTACCTCTAATGAGTGCAGCAAGCAAATCCACTGAATTCTGCACTGACACACTGTACAATGTGTTTGAGGCAATTACAGTTCAGTACCAAAGCAGTACACCAGAAAAATAATTATGCAACCTGGAATGTGAATTAAAGGAAACGGACAACGCAAAGCTGGAGCAGATGAGAATTCTAAAAGATAAAAGTAGAAAGACCTTAGGGCAAGTGAAGTCAGGAAGACAGGAAGCCAAGGGAAAGGCACACAACTGAAATCAGGGCACAAGACTTTCTGTAATAAAATGAAATAAAAACATAAGCTGGGATGCCAAACAACTTTCTCTAGTATTCTGCCATGCATTTTCTTTGCAAGCAGAAGTGAGGTCACTCTCTCTGACTCAACATAGACTGGTGTAGTGTATGTGAGGATACTGGAGGTACAAACTCAGAGGACTGCATGTTGATGTTCTGTTCCTTATATCTGCCAGTTCACTCCAGAGTGGAAAAAGAACAAAAACTCCAGAATACAACAGTTCACAATGAAGTTAAAATCAGAAAATATAGTCCAGAGCAGCTCCTCATGTAAGTATGCCCACAAGGCAAAAAATATATGGCATTTGGAAGAGCCTGAAGGAAAGAGATGAAGTACTAAGTTGCTGTTCCGGCTCCTTGGAATTAAGGACAGTAAACTGGATAAATTAATTTAGTCCCTTCTCAGCTGGTCTCTGAAACAGCACAAAGTTATAGTCATATTGAAGTTAAAAGGCACTCAAGAACTGGAGTCTGGACAACTTGACAGATTTCATCTTCTAATAGCGATATAAAGATTGGAGAACAGAACAGCCCAGAGAATCTGCCTGATGTTGTACATATGCTGTTATTTTGCATTTAATTTTGTACTCAGAGCTGTACCAGTAGCTCCTGAAAGCATAAGGCAACAATTAATATTGAGACCATAAACAATCAGCACTGCCCATACTACAGCACCTGCTAGCACACAGCTATTCTGACAGGCAATCTTCTCTGAAGTTATTTTCTTCTATTGTGAGAACAAACGTTTCAGTGTTCCTTTAGGCAAAATACATATGGACAGTTGATTCATGGCAGGTGGCATCTCATTCTTCTAACAATACGGAAGATAATATATACCTGTTATTTTAACTTCTGAACATGTTTGACTTTCAGCTTCGTTCTGACTGGCTATTTTTTCCCAGCTACAATCACAAATAGCAGTATATCAAACTGTTTGATTTGGAGGCATTAATATAAATATTTAAGTCAACTGGAAGAAGTAAAGCAAATTCTCAAGAGACCACACAGCACCTTTATCTACCTCAGTAAAGGAAAAAAAACCTCTCTACAAGTCTTAAACTACAGAGCTTATCAATCTCAAAGCACTTCACTGACAGTAGGTGGCTATTCTCAGCCTATAGGAAAAGCCAGGCTTGGCTAGATGCAGGTAAATGAAAAGTGGAGCCAGGAAGATCTTAGATACTAACTTATTTTTGGTGTTACCTACAAAAAACAAAGGCAGAATGGATTTAAACACAAGCATTACATTGAAGTAAAATTTCAACTCTTTTTTTCCTTCTGAACCCCCAGACTTCCAGATCTGTAATAGGGAATGCAGCTGCCTGAAGGGCCAGAGACTAGAATGAAAGCTAGGTCAGTATATCTCCATTATATGCTTAAAGTAGTGGAGAAATTGGTGTGTACGTTCCACATGTATGTAAGAAAAACGAAAAAAGACATGGGAAAAAAAAAAAATGACGACCAATCTTTTGTAAGGTAATGTTCTGTTTTTAAATGTCAGCTTTATCCATCTGAAAGAATATCACCTAGAGAAATAGCTGAACTTTCCCGTGAGTGACAGTGTGCTCTATTGAAGCAGACAGACGGTTTGATCTATGACTGAATTCACCTGGGCCAAGTTCATCCATGGGTATCATATCGCGACTCCCAGCTTTCTCGTTATCTATAAAACAGAAACATTGAAACGACTTGAGTTACATTTGCTTTTCTCAACAACTGGTAGCTTTAAATTAGTCATAGGACCAGAGAGGTCCATAAAGTATTGAACACAGAGAGACTACAGTGAAAAAAACGAACCCAAACCATTCAACTGTTATCCATTCCAAAAGAGAAGTTTGATTTAAGCTCTCCAGAGTGCATATGTAATCCTTATGTTTTCTGCTTTGGCACTGCAATATAGAACTCCCTCTCTTCAAGTCATAACAGAAACTGCAATTCTGCTTTGGACTACCTACCGCTATTAACAAGTTTCTCTCTGGTCTCTCCAGAATAGAAGAGAGAGTAAGTAAGGAAGGTGCAGCTTCACATGGCACACAATCCAATCTAGCAGCTTGATGAGCCAACAGAAAGCTAACCCACAGAGAAAACAAGAAGTTTATTGTCAGATCAGCAAACTGACCCAAGTCATCCTCTGTCTGCATAATCTGCCAGATTTAATCAAAGATAGGGAAGGTGGGAACAGAGAAGGCTGTCCTTTTTGCAATAATCTGCAGTTAAACCAGGTAAAGTGCCACATGGCAAACTCTGCTGTAGGAGACTAAAGATTTCTGAAAAGAAATTTTGACATCTGAGTGTTAGAAACTAGAACCAGATTCAGAGACAAAGCAATGATAATGAAATTACAGCTGGAGCTACACCAGTGTTGGTATGGCTGCATTAGGCTTCATAAACAAGCACAAACAGGTTTAGCTAGAGTCTGGGTAAGTCACCTCCAATGGAAAAAACTGAACGGTAGAGGAAGAAGCACTGCCAAAACAGGCACATTATTTAGAAAGGAAAAGACTCCAGTACTGAGTAAGGGGTAAGGCCAAACCTACTGCCTGGCTGAAGGTGAAATTTATTAATATGTAACATTGTCAAACAAGGCTGTTCATTTTGAAGTTCCAACTCACGTCTATCCCAAATTCTCCCAGGAAGATTTAACTGATTATGTTGCATAAAAGTTGAGAAAACAACATCAGTAGTGTACATTTCACAAGGGAAGAATACTATCCATACCTAGCTAATAGGACTGATCATTTTTGGACTGTGGGGTAAAAACCACCACACATAAAATACATTTTTAGCCCTTCATGCCATAACACAGGTGTGGCAAATCTAGAAAACAAGCAAGCAAAGCACAATAGAAAGTGATAAAGAGCAGAACTGACCCTGACTTTTATCCACCAGAGGCAAAGTGCTGTCGTCATAGCCAGACCTGCCAGCAGTACCTTTGGAACCCTTTGGAGTTGCAGAAACAGACTACAAGACAAAGATCACATAAATACAAAATTGAACAAGAAAAATGAACAAACCAACAGTATGGAGAGAGATTATGGAATGCTGCTAAGCCCCCCTTCTGTTGATAACATGGCACTGGAGTATTTTTTATTTTCATACATATCTGTTGGTGGAATTTTCTTCCTGTTATCTAAATGGCAGCATTGTTGGGTCTGCAAAAGGAGTAAAATCTTTTCACAGGGAAAGATGAGGAGGCTGCATGTTAAGAACAGGTGGCTGTCCTGTGCTGCTAGATGGAATGTTTCAAGTAAGAGACAACTAACAACAGACATGCTAATTCTTCCTCCAATAAAGCACGGGCATTTGGCCTATATGAGGTGCTATAGTTCCAAAACCTAAAAAGCTACATTTCACAGGCCACTGAAAAACATACCCAACAGGTATATGCATGATGCTGTGACTGAATAGATTACAACACATTGTTCTATCACCTTAGAAGAACAGAACCCAAAGCCCACAATCTATCAGATAGACTGCAATATTACAGTAAGTTAGGACATCTTCCACTCAGGTGTTTCCATAACTGAATCTAAGACCCAACATCTTTACCTGGAAGTGTGACTTGTTCCACCCATCCTTCTGCAGGGCATTTCGTAGTTCTTTATAGCTCCAGATCATCTGAAGAACGTGAGATGCTGCTTTTGTTTCTCTGGGAGACTGGCTGATTTGCAAGATAAAATTAGAGCCTAAGTATCAAGCACAAGACTATTCATATGTTGTCCTCTCTGCACAAAAACAATATCCAGGATATACCTAGTACTCCATACAGCTTTTCTTTGAACCTATAAGCTATAGCATATATGTGAAATCATTCAGTGGCTTCTTCATATCTATAGGTATTTGCTGACAAAAAAAAAATCCAAACAAAAAGTTGTAAATTGTGCAGATTTATGGGTTTTCGCATGTATTGCTGGGCACGCAATTGAGGCCAAGGTGACCCTTTTGTCTTGTAGCTGTCATTAACAAGCAACAGATGGAGTCCATCCTTCTGGGATTTATTTGGGGGGGCTGGGGGGCAGCCAAAATGGAAAAAAAAAAAATTTCTAAGCCACTTTTCAAATCTTCACCCCAACTTCCATATATTCTTCACAATTCAATGAAGTTGCTTCATGGTTTAGAATACCTTACAAAGCAATTTGGACCAGCAGAAAGTAAGCAATTTTTAAACAGAAAATGAAATTTTATCCATTCCTTACTAAGTCAGTACATAAGCACCCTCTATAGAAAAATACAGGGCAAGATTCTTGGTTGGCTCTCATGTTTCATAACAATGCAACCCAGCAAAGTCTTCAACTACTCTCCTAGAAGTCTGCTGAAAACACACCTATAAAGAAGCTCATGTCTAACTGGCTGAACTATACAAAACAAACTTTTCTCTAAAGCAGCCAGAACACAATTTTCAACAGAACTGCAGACTGAAAATTTGTCACTTCAAACTACCACCACTAGCCCTTCAGCCAGAACGATTACTGCACATCATTAACCATTTTACTTAAAAGAAGCAGATTTCATCACTGGCATTCCAGGAATGGCAAGCTGTCACAGGAAAAAGGCCTCCCACACTAAAAATAAAGGTCACTGCTTCACTACAAATGATGTCTGCTAAATGCATACATGGTGCTAAGATGTACCTGACAAGGAGTGACCATGTCTTAACATGACTAAGTGACTACTCTTTTTTCTTTAATCAGGTAAACCTATTAAAGGTGCTAACTGTTTTTACTGTGTATATATTAATTGCAGTGAGTTCTTACCCAGTTTGCTTTTAGCTGTCACTTACCTTGACTTGCTGATAGCTACCAGCTTCTGAATGCCCTGTGTCTGGATCAGAGACCTTGCATTTTCCGAGCTGTCAGTAATGATTTCATGGATGGTATTCAACACCGCAACCACTGTATCCTCTTCCAGGTTCTTCGCAGATCTCTGCTGCCTGCTGGGCAAATTTCTTACCAGCTCGCCCATGGCATAACTACCTAGATAAGGGGAAGAGATACCATTAGTCAGCCCTAATAATAATAATAATTTCAGCTTCCCATCCTGAATGATAAAAAACTCAAGTGTGTTTGCCAGGTCAAAAAACTTTATAATGTACATGTTTTGAACCTCAAGACTGTAACTTAGCAGCGTATTTATCATTCGTTATTTCAAGGTGATTGAGAGTTGATACCCAAGACAAACTCCTTCATCACGAATGCTAAAAGGTATTGAAGGGAAAAAAAAAGCAATCTTTACTGATAATTTTACAGCCAGCATCTATCATACTTTGCAATGCCTGAGGCAAAAAGCATCCAGCAGCTGCTGCTAATGCCATATATTCATGCTAATACACATACATGGCTTACTCAACCTTGTAACAGGCCTTCTGGGGCAAGGTGTACAGCCATGCGTTTATTAACCTTCCCCCAACAAAGGTAAGAGCATTTTCTCCTGGGCGCAGTTAGCCTTCACAGTGCATAGTACTGAAGAAAAAACAAGAAGTCTGGAGTTTATCACTCCCAGGTTTCTGTCTGTACCATTTGCCTAACTACACCTCCAAACTATTAAGAAAAGAACCTGATGTATTAAGGCAGAATGCCACCTTGCTATTTGTTAGTATCAACTTGGATGATGGCCCAAAACGTGCGACTAATATTTCCTGGCCTGACAAGGTTATAGTTGAAACAAATACAGCAGTCAAATACAGAAGCATCCAGAGGAAAACTCAGCTCACAGCTGAATCTTTCAAGATTCCTGCTTATGGGCAGGTGAATGCTTATTTACCCCCGTAGATAGGAGCTAGTGAGCACTACTGAAGAGCTAACTTGAAGAGTAAGTTGTTTGGTGTCCAGCTTCTGCAAGTAACTACCACACAAAAGGATAAGAAGGAAAGGAGGAAGCAAGAAAAAAGGGACAACTTTAGAGCCCACTGCGTTTCCACAGGCTATCTCAGCATTCCTTGGGCAAGGCTCCCGTTCTAATCTAACTAGCAGGCCTGAGGAGCAATGTCTCTGTAACCACCACATGTGAGTAGGAACTCAAGTGCCATGTCAGCCAGAACTAAGGAAGAGACAAAAAAACCTCTTAACGCACCCAATCCTCTGCACACCTACATACACTCCCCTGTCCTGCAAAAAATCTACATCTGTTTTTACTCCCGAGTTAGAGATTTCCCTCGAACCACAGCTTGTTTGAAATACATTCTGAGATGACAGTGCTCCACTTGGTGGCTACAGAGTAATCTTAGATAGTGTGGGTGGAAACTGCATACAAAATGAATCCTCAGCACAAGTGACAGAAAATGTGAGGTCTCTCAAGGGTATCCAAGATCCCAGCCTGGTTAGAAAAGTTCAGAAAGTACCTATAAGATCTTTATTGCGACGATCCATGGAAAGGTTTCTCAGAGCAATTGACACAGCCCTCACAACCTTGTCAGAGTCGGACTGCAGCAGCTCCACAAGCACTGGTAAGCCTCTCTCCTTCCGCACTGTTGCACGGATGTACGTGGACCACTGATCAGAAGACACAGGGGAAAAGAAACAACACAAAGGATTGTGAGTTCACATACCTGCCCTTCCTTTCCTTGCCCCTGGCATTTCTTTTAGTGCTGTAATTCATTTTTTTCCCCTGCAAAGCCTAGTTAGGTTGTGTGTGCCAATGCATCCATAACTTAACCCATCATTCAAGTTCATCAAGCACCAAGGAAGAAAGGATGTAGAAGTTCATCCTATAGCTTAGGAAGCTGCTGGCGAAAAAGGACAGAAATAGAAGGATGGAGCTTCATCTGCCAGCATCTATTCTGTACAGACCTCAGTGTGAAAGAACATCCTTCTGGATTAGGAAAAAAGAGGTCATTTGGAGGGAACAGTAAAGCATCCAAAGCATCTGTTATCTTCCCACACCTCCAATTTCATGCTTTTATTCTGTTTCATGATTGATTTAAAAATAAACTGTATTCAAGACAGCTGTGAAACACCACTCTCTTGATCCTCAGGCTGCTGATCAGTCCCACTTTGCCATGCGGTTCTAGAAGTGATCAGGCATACCTTTGAGAGAACCGCCTGATTAGTGCTGTGGATGCTTCAGAAAGGATATCAGAGGACACTTTGGAGTGCAGTTTCCTGAGCAATCTGACAATCCAATGAATTAAGTATTCAGGACACTTAATCATCTAAAACCAGGCTTTTCTAAATGGACAAAGCAATGGTTAAGTGGTTAAGTGGAAAATCTGTTCACGGTTAAATTGTCATGAGTTCAGTGACACTTCCACTATGTAAACACCATCTATCCAGAAGAAGCAAAACATCTTAAGTGGGCAAACAAGATGGAGATAGTTTCGTTGGAGTTCCCATCTCCTTCCTTTTTGAAGGGAATGTAAATGCACAAACGGTGCACTTACAATGGGACACAGCACTGTTCTTTACTTACACAAAGGAAACGAAAGAGACTAAAGAGAAGACTGCACTCACTGTCCAGTTGCCAGCACTGAGATTCTGCAAAGCCCCTGCTGCAGCTTCCAGAGTGTTGAAGTTTTGACTTTCGGTGAGGATGGAGAGGTACAGTCGGACCACATCTGGCTGGTACAGTAATTCAAAGCCTGCAGGTAGGGGAATGGGAGAACAGAAGCAAGAGAAGCAGAGAAGGCAACGTATGAATAAACACGTAACATACCTTCATTTAATCACATATGAGAACAGCCAAGAGAAAGCTACATCACAGAAAGTAGGGCTTCTGCCATATCCAGGACATCTTATCCACAGCTGTTGAAAAAGGTGCACACAGGAACTCATGCACAGGATGTTCACCTGGGCTGAAGGATCTTTTGCTTGTTTTCAGGCTGACCATTCTTTTTGAAATCGGTGCTACGTTATTTACTGCCTAGCAGGCTGAGTATACGTGTTGTAACAACAAGGTGATGAGACAATTTTTGTCTGCAACAGTTCTTTCTTTGCATCTCTAGATTGGGTTGCAAATTAACCTTGCGCTCCTGTTTTCATTCAAATCTTAGTACCTTTACAGACACAAACAACAGGGCCAAATAAGCCAAGCAAGCTACACATTCATATCAGCCACCCCCTTCTCACACCTACGTGACAAAAGAAAGATGCAAGCTGTCAATTCCCAGTTGGTAGGGACAGGGAGAAATGCTGACTCCAGTTCAAATATTAAGTAAAGAAATCATACCACACTGGGTGACAGACACACACGTTAACTAAATATGCCCAGAGCCACTGGATCAGCTTTGCAGTTTAAGCACGACAGGAATGAGAACTATTCCCAGCTCTGCCACAGATTTCCTTTTGTGATGCCGAGTAACTGACAGCAGCATCCGTGTCTTGACTTCCTCATCCAAAGGATTAGGATTTATCCATCCGTCCATATTAAAAAAGGGGATCTTGGGCAAGAACTTCATCATTCCAAGTTGTTGCATATTTTGAAGGCATTTTTACCTGTCTTTCTTCACTAAGTGTGGCATGACACACTGCATCAATGAGGGAAGAGTATGCAAGCACTCTGTTGAAGGACTTGCCAGACAAACATGATCTCAAAGATCATGGTGCTGTCCAGATTATATGAACAAAAAACTAAGTCCCCTAAAGTGTCTTAGTGAGTGCAGGAAAAGCAACCTATGGTCGACATAAACTCATCTGCAGTCACTGTAGCTTGAAGATATTTCTGGGTTGGTCGCTTTTAGGGTGTTTGCAATAAATAAAAGTTCAGCTGGCATTACCTAGGGAAA
>NW_010532757.1:13597-28821 GCF_000687285.1 Phaethon lepturus
GGAAAGATTTTTGGAAAAACACGACACGGAAGAAAGCATAAAGGTGTGAATGAGCTTGGGCAAAGAAGAAATTTGAAGCTTGTTTTGAGCAGAAGAATTTTTTTATTTGTACACATGTAAAGAATGTTTTTCACATAACAAGATGCTGTCCTAGAAGTGTGGCATAATTCAAAGCAAGTTTTCCACTAGCAAGACAGGAAACCTACAAACACAAATCACTTCTCATTACTTTCTCTTCAAAATCACCCATCTCTCATACACATATTTTTCAGCACATATCACAGATTTTTGTATTTCAGACATCTTAGATCAAACCTGGAAGGAAGAAAACTGAACAACGCTATCCTATCAAGTAGATATCTTATAATTTTTTTTCTTTTTAAAATCCTCTGTTGCTAAAGGCTTTCTGAAATTAAAGCCTTACATTTCAAATCTGATTGTTTCTCTGTATTTTTCATACTAGTTATTGCTGTGGGACTATGTGAGTCAAGGTCTCAGAACTCAGTACTTCAAACCTCATATAACACTACCCATAAACACAGGCCATGTTAACCCCCTGGATATATAGGGCATATTTATCTCATTGAAAGTTAAGAAAACACTTAAAAGCCAAGGGTTTCTTTGCTCCACACCAAAACACTGATCTATGCATGAGGATCCATAAGCTCCCATGTGCTGGCTCACACTTTCCCTGTTCAGCTTCTCACATGCATCACAGCACGCCTGCATTCTTCTCAAAAGACTGGATATTAACCTGCTCCATGTCCGTGACTGGTTTTAATGCCACCACTTGCTTGCTACATGACACCCTAGATATGTGCAAGCTGCAACATATGGCAATCCCCAAAGGCATCCTGCCAATCCATACCGCTTACTTTCCTATTCTCCTATGTCCTCTCCTTGCATTGGGATCATTGCCCTCTATATTGAATGCTGAGGAAAACCATAGTTACACGAAGCATGAACAGATGTATAGCTTTTCTCCATTCCTCAAATAAGTTAGTGATTATCTGACTCCAATATGACCTTCATAACACCCTTTTCCTCTGCCACTTCACAAGGTGAATTGGCAATCTAAGAACTCTTCAGGAAAAAACACCACTGCCTGATAAGCATGCAGTATTCCTTTCCTGAATGCTAACACTTAAAAAATCTCTTAGGATAGCTTAGTGGAATTTTGACACTGTTATCTTAAGGAAGCTTTGCTGAAATGTAAATCAGATGAGCAAAAGAGATGAAGGCAGGTTCATTAACAGATAATATTCATAGAGAACATTTACTGCTTCTGTTATGAGAGCTCAGACTTGCCTGTGGTTGCATAGTATGCAATTGTTCAGCCAGCCTTCTCTGATGGCTTTGTTTTAAAGTGTCTAGTTATAATTTCAGCATACTTGGAAACAGCCCCACATGTTCACTCTCTGCTGTTATCTGTGTGCAGTCTACAATGTGCCCTTTCTGTCAGCCTTTCCCTTTCCTTTCTGTATGTTCCTTTTTGGCTGACACTCTTCCTTCTTTGCAGCACCTCATTGTGTATGAATACTAAGATGCAACAACCCTCTCGCCACCGCTCACCTCCTGTGGACAGAGTTGCATTCCAGTCACGCACCTCCCACCTGCTTTCTGTCATGACTTCTCTTCATGCATGAAAGCCTCTCTTTTTTCCTACTTGCTAACGTAAGAGCATCTCAAATATGTCTTCACCTTCTCTCTTCAATAATTCACAGCATTTCCTCTACCAATTACCAGTATATTTCTGCTTTGGGGCATAACCCCTTAGCCAGTTTGGTGGATGATTCCCACCTCACTCCACACATCCCCGCTTCCCAACTGCTTTTATGCCTCTGCTCCATTAGCATCTGTTTTAAACAAAGTTAGCAAGTGTTACGCACCATACATGCAACTCTGTCCTCCCTCATGCCTCCCTTGCTCCCCTCAACTGCTGCACGCTTCCAGCACTGCAGCACTTCTGGCTACACCAGGAAAAGGCAGGCAGGAGTTGCTAAAACAAAGTATTATGAATGCCCCTCATGGACGGCTGCTCATTAGCAGAGATGAGAACCTAATAGCGAGGAAGTTACTGCTGCACCGGAGGGTTCTTCCCTCATTGACAGCAAGCTGACACTTTTCATAAGCATTACAGTCCCTTAAAAAGAAACAAACAAGTTTTATATTTTCTCCATCTGCCTCCTGTCCTAATGAATCCAGCTCTGCTATTTATAGGATGCAATTTGTCTGGATTATTATAAATTTCCTTCCAGTGTTGTGTGGAGGCCTCACACATATCTCCACTAAGTGCTTCAAGCACGTTCCTGGGAAGCACAGCTGGTCTCACCTCCATTAAGCACCTGCTTCTCTTCAAAACTGATTTCCTTAATTTCAAGATCATCTTAATTATTTTTTCAGGTAATGCTACTTTTGTGCAATATATGGATAATTGCTTATATCCATTTTTTAAATGGAAATGAGAAAAGAGGGTCATTAGTGATAGGTAGTACATCAAACAAGAAAAACATCCACTGTTTTTCTTTTTCTTTAAAAAGCTGTTTTAATTACAGCCCAGATTCAGCACTGCCCTTAAAAAGACTATTTCTCCTGGAATAAAGGAGACTTTTCCATAGGTTATGGATTTGTGCTAGGTTTCAATCTACACTATTTCCTCCCAGAAAAGCATGAGGATAAGTTACTTACTGCTTTTTTCATTGCAGAAAGCAAAGTAAACAAGTTCTGGAAAATGCCTTGGATGCTGATGTCATTGTGAGTGGCAGACGTTTTATAGCATCTAAGCCTTACCCCCATCTAATGGCATGAATGTGTGTACAAAGGAAGATCTTCCCCATTAGACTGATCTTCACCAGTATGCTGTAGTCTCATCTTTCTGAGAAAAGGAAGATGAGCTGCTTTGCAGCAGAGTTGCTCAAAACTGGCAAATGGATTCGTTCTGTGTGACGTTCACACTACCAGGAGATGCCACAAGGATTATCCTGTATTTGCCCACAGAACAGTGACAGCACAGACAGCAATTTCAATGCTGAACAGAAAACACCTGAGAAGTAACTGGGTGTGATCAGGCATCTCGATCCATTCAGCAATCAGTGCCTGTGCTGAGAAAGATGCAGCAGTTCCTGGATTATCTCCTCCACAAACCTATTTGCTTTCATCTTGGCAAAGCTCATCCTGTGCCTATACTTGGCTACATTCTGGCAATAACATAAAATATTGCGCGAGGTGCTTATCTCTGATACACCAGCTTAATCCCAAATTCAGACAACTCTCTTTGGAGCAAGGTTTCCAAATCTATTCCCCTTCACCACCCATCTCATTTAGGATTTATTCTTTTCCTACAGGCATGGGAAATTATGCAGATGTAGATACTGGTCAGATGAGGGTTCTTCTACTGCTGCAACAGAAACGTGTTGCTTCATTTTTTACCCCTACAAAAACTCCGGGTTGCTATTTAAAAAGAGAGGCAGTTTCATATGAAGCTGGAAAGATGCTGGCAACACTGTAGGAAAAATAAAAGAGATAAACCCCTAGTCCTAGGGAAAAAACCCCCAACGAACCAAACCACTAAAATGAACTCTGGTAGCTACTCATTCTTGCAATGTTCACAGGCATATTTGCATCAGCATTGTGACTCGGGCCAGTTTTGAAGTGAATCTCCCACTTACTGTGCTTTGGTTCCCAACACGGGGAAGCAGCAGCACCACCTGGACTCCTTTTGGGATGAAACTAAACCAAGAGATGCACTCCAGGACCAGACCGAGGGTGTGCTGACCAGGGATGGAAGTTCAAGGGCTGATCTGCCCGCCCTGAGCCGGCCAATTCGAGCGCAAGATGTGACAGCTACCGGCAGATGGAGCGAGAGGAGCCCGAACTGCAACTTCTCTGCAAGGTCACGCACTAACAGACTTTGTAGAATAAAAAAGCAGCTCCCTAAGCAACTACGAAGTTATAAGCCAGGAGAAAGAAAGAAAAGAAAGACAAAAAGGAAAAAAAGAAAAAAAAAGAGAAAAAAGAAAAAAAGAAGAGAGCCATGTCAGTAAAAGAAATGAACAATTCTGCAAGAAAGAAAAGCTCCACAGATCTTGGAGTCCTGCCCTCTGCCGACAACAGGCTGGTAACTTCATTACAGCCTGTGTAGTTCATTGTTCGCAAGTTAAACGGTTGTAAACCAGAGTTCAGAATTATTTGCTACAGACATGTTTTCAGAACGTGTAAGCAGCAAATCAGTCCAGCAGTTCAACCCTCCCCTTCCAGGAACACCTCACCCCGCAGCATGATTTTATAATAGACTACATGAAAAATCCCACTGAAGGGGGGTGGTGGGAGGGGTGGCAGCTGGCTACTTTTATAAAAACAGTAATCAGGTCCTTAAAAAACCCGACCCACCAGCTCCATTCCACCTGTATGCTGTGCTTCAGCACCCAGTGCACAAAGCAGCCTGAACGCCAACATAAACTTGCAAGATTCTTCTAATTGAAAGGCTTAATAGTAGCAAAAATGCAGCCAGCTCCAAGAGCCAAACGCTTGGCATAATCGATGTCGAATGCAGCTTGATGCAGATACATGTAGAATATCAAGTGTCATACAACAGAGGCACAGCAAACTTCCACAACGAAGAAGAATGAATAGGAACTGTTCAGAACTGTCCAGCTATAGCTTTCACTTCAAGGTATAGTACAAGTCAGGATAGGTATTACACTTACTGCAGAGATTCCGTCAGGAATGCAGCATCCGCCACTGAGCCAAGGCTCTGAAGACAGACAGAGCAGCCTTTGAATAGTACTGAAAAGAACCACCAGAATAATATGGGACACACAAGACTCAAATCAGGCTTGAGGGAATGTTTAAGGGGAGCTTTTCTATTCAGAAAATGAACACCATAGTGTGTGACCTTTCCAACTAATCTACTAAGTCACACACAAGTTCTAAAATTACGTAAACTCTTCCCAGCTTACTGCCACCATGAAAGCAGCAACGGCATGCTAGTTAGAAAGGGAAGCAAGCAACCCCCACCCCAGAGGATGCAAGAGGAATGTTACCAGCACTACCAAGTGTGGAGGTATGCAAACAATCAACACAAGGAGCTAGGCTGATTGCAGGGGAGACAGAAAGGAAAGGAAACGGGAGGGCAAGGCAGCGCAGGAGAAATAAAGATGCCTAGGAACGCAAACTGTCTTTTGCTTTTGCTATAATTCTTTACATTTCCCAACCTCCACAAGCTGTCAAAATAACTTCTCTTACAGAGTGCTTTGTAAGAGGTTGGTTATATTCCACCTCATATCCAAAGAATATGCCATTTAACAAAGAGATGGCGCAATTAAACACAACCCATTTTGACCTTCTGTGAGTTCTAGCACTTCTGTTTTCTGTGACAAGACATTTTAAAGCTAATACAGTTTTCCCTTTCCAACGGGCCTGCAAGCAGCATTTGTCCCAACAGCGTTTGATATGCTGCCCCATAACAAAGGCTTTTTTTTCAAGCATATGCAGCTAAGTCTCTTGGCAACTGGAGATGCTCCAGTTCCATTAACAACCTTCTCTCCTCTGTTCACTAATCAGGAGCGAAGGCTCTGGAGGATCAATACTTAATAAGCCTCTGAATGCTGCTGCTGCAGGTAACTAGAGCACCACCCAAGCTACTGGTTCAAAAGGGGAACGTGCTGTCCCCATAGGCCTGTACCAGGCTGATGCAGAGAAGGGAGAGCTGGTCTCCCCCAAAAGGGAGTGGAGGCATGGGGGTGAATTGCAGCACATTTAAACATTTGTAGGTCACCTTTGGCAGTGTTTTTTGTTTGTTTTTGAGAAACACCATTGTTACAAGCAACAATGCTTTGGACCCAAAGTTAACACTCAGTCCTTTGGCTGAATGATTAAAATGGATGGTTCATGTAAATAGCTTCCTTTACCCCAGGCCCAGACTTGCATATGACCTCGGAGACTTTAAGTACAGTACATGAAACGTTAACACTTGCTCTCTCACCATTTTCTCTAATTCAAAGTTATTTTAATTTATTTCACGGTGATAACTGAATGCATTTTCTTTTAAAGGGAACAGGATAATCATGTTATTCCAAAAGCAAGTCTGTTCTGAAATGCAATTTGTATCTAAAAATCAAACATTAAATAACCTTCTCTCCCTTTCTCACACACAGAACACACATTGGAGTCTCTGCTTTATGAGCTACATATCAAACACGATCTGCTTGGAAGCGCAGGTTCCCCTTTTCCCATAACCAGCTTACCATGGTGTTTGCAAGCCCCCAGCATGCACTCCAAGTCCTGCATCACCACTGTAAAATGTCAAAATGGGACTTGGTTCAAAATCCCAGCTCACATGTGCATATGAATAGGAAACTAATTCGCACCACAGGTCTGCCAGCTCTGCAGGGTGTCACAGCGTGACACTGCTACCTGTGTGAGGGTACTGTACTCCTGGGTAGCTCAGGCACACCCGAGACTCTAAGCTAGGGGTGAACACTCTTTTACCTGGAGAAACTCTGTGTCTGCGGTTGTCCTTTACTCTTGTCTCAACCACTACAGTATTTTAAGACAAAAAACAGATCAGGCTTATGAGGCTGGTGATCTCACTGACAGTGGGTCAATATGCCAGGAGAGCAGCAATGCGAATCGTTCTAGGTGTGGGCAATCTTGCCTGCTGCCTCCATGGAAGCTTCTTCCTGAAGCTTTCAGGTTGGACACATGCCTCTAACAGCTGATACCCAAAGGCCAGTGGGCAGAGTGACGATGCCCAGTGCACTGGGGACTTCTTAGACAGCAATTTGGCCCATGCATGCAAGATCAATACCAAGTGTGTCATCGATCACGTTATGTTTCCCTGGGAGGGAAAACCTGAATTTCAAGATGCTGTCTGCTAGGTAACAGGGCTATTAGCACAACAGTGGTCAGGGTGAAACATCCATGTTTATTTTTTTAGATCTCAGCGCTGCTGTTGCTACTATTGACCCTGGGTGCTTCTGACATGTCTGCTCTTGTCTCTGCGAGGGTCCGACACAACTGACATGTTTTCTCTCTTCTCTCTGAAAGGACCCAGATGGTAGTGCTTGGTGACTGCTTACATGCCCTGAGGGGCGTCTCCTTGTGCGTGGCACCAAACAGCGCTATTTTGTCACCCCTCCTTTTCAGACACGGATAGCAATTGCAAGGACTGCACTATCCATACCAGAAAAAAGAACATTGCCTGGCTTGTCTGGCTTCCGGCGTTTGGTACAGTTACAGCAGTAGAAAATGCGGAAACTCAGGGAGGTGTCAACTTGCTGTCCTCAGAGCTGCAAACAGAAGCCATGAACATGTGGGGACACCATAATAATCCAAATCCATAGCACAGTCAAAGATGGTTCCCTATTTGCAACTCTGGAAAGATGCAGTAACAAGGTGACACTACAGAAAGCCTCATTTGATACAAGCAGGTGTGAAAATGGACTGCTCTCCTTAATGGGGAAAGCTTTTAAAGGGAGGAATTGATAGGCTGGAACTTGCTTACTCTCTGCTTCGGTAGGGCTTGAATTCACTGCTTTTTGGAGCACATTGCAAGCCTTTTCCATTTGGCTAAGCTTTCCCAAAGGAACAAAAGAAAGAGATGGCTGGTAAAGCTAATAGAGAGTGGCAACTTGAGAAAAATTACTACTTTTCTCATTATGTGAACAAATGTGTTTTTACAACTGTACATTCATGTATACATACCAGAACACATGTGTTTTCACAGACTTTTCCTTAAACTAAATAAACAAAACCCAGGTAAAAACATTTTCCTTACAAAACCCACATACAGCTCAGTAAACCATGCTACTGCTTTTCTTATCATAGCTGCCATGTGATGCAGCTGAACAGACCTGAGATCTGAGACAGAGTCTTTTCACTGCCATTACTAGTACAGATGCCTAATTGTCCACACCAACTGTCAGAAGGTTTGAGCTTACTGTATAAAATGTGTTTATTAAAGAAAAAGGGAGATACTGAGTAACAACCTGAAGGAAAGGCCATTAAAAAAAAAAACCCAAACCAAAATCACACCACAGCTATGTCCAGTAATAAAATACAATGTGTTGCTGCTAGTATCTTAACAACTCCAAGAACTTCATAACACAAAAATGTCTCAGAACATGTCATGACTGAAAATCAACAGCACTGTTAAGGGACTCCTTCCTTCGACTCGTGGCTGCCTGGACTTAAGCATTTTCTTTCCTCTGGTCTTTTGTGTGCGTTTAACTACGGATCATGTGTTCCAAACTGCCCTTTTTTAGCCTCAAGCCCCCATAAAACTCAGCTTTTTGGTTCCAGATGCCATCAGCTGCTTTGACTCCAGGAAGCTAACGAGCTTTTAGCTTCTTCCCAGCTCAGTAGTAGAAACCTGTCTGCAGAGAAAAGCTTACTGCAAAAGGAATCATGTATTAGTCCTTGGCTCCAGATGCCACTTACGTGAATTTATTTTATTGAAAAGATTCTGACATTACTCAGAACTGTTTAGATGTTGAACAGCTTTATAAACTTACCGTCAGAAAACCTCAGCAAGTAGGGAAGTACAGAAAAGGGGAAGAAACATTACAGAAGACAGCTTTAAGGCAAAATAAAAACCACCTACATGGTAATGCTTATTTAGTTGAAATATCCACACACTCTCAGACGTTAAGTACTGAGTTATGCAAGATAGGTAGAAAAAGCACAAGGAACTCTTTCTCAGCTCTGCACACCTCTTACCTATCTTCTTTCCTATCTCCAGGACAGACTGTATGAAATGCACTGGTGGATCATGAGGCTGGGTATGGTCCCATTAAGTGCCCTCCCCTGCTACATGACTTGTATCGGACATAGTAGGCCAGTAAATGAAAGCTCCTGTGGGGCTGTGGAGTGGAAAAGAGGCCACAGCACTATGCAGTGCAAAGCTGTAAGATCCAGCATCAGGTGGGAACCAGCTGTCAGACTGGAGAGCTCTGCACTTACCCAGCCGCAAGGTGCTCCTCCAGCAGCCAGGGCAAGGCAGCAGCCTGGCTGGTGTCAGAGGGGGCAACCGCAGCCAGCGGCCACACTCCTCCAGACCTCCATAGACGCTATTTCTCTCCACCAGGCCTGTGGTGAGTCAGGGTGTGGGGGGACCCACAGCACCTTGTGGGATCAGCCCTTCTCTGCCTTTATGCGCTGGGGTGCTGGCACTGCATCTTAACCAGCCAGGCAAAACCAAATCCTCCATCACTCGGGAATTTACAGAAACGGGATTGCTTTGTCAGGTATGGGACTACGGGGGTTTCCATTGACTGCGCTTCAAAACCCTGTCCTGCTGCTGAGGGACTTTCTGCTCTGGATTGAAAGCCCGTGCGCTCCTGACAAGCATTTGGATGTATCGGCAACGGGCACTGCTTAGAGCTGCGACAGACAAGGATCGACAGACGGTATTTCCACTCGGACTGGCACCTGTCAGGTTCTCTCCTTCGCAGCCTGTCTGGGTTTCTTCTTCAGTGCCAAGGGAAAAACAACTTCAAGGAAAAAACCAAAATCCTTCAGAGCTTACACACACTGAACTACGCTTGGAAGCCAATTTGAAAGCTTCTTTCTGGGTTACTCATGCTTCACCAAGTCTACTTATACTTCCACTTCTCATCATGATTTTTATATAAAGCCTCATAAATGGTCGTAAGACATTACACAGGTATTTGGTTATTCATATAAATTCAGTTGCTTGTTAGAGGCCTGTCTGCTTAAGGCAGTGAAGGGCTGCAGAACTCCACAGGTTGAATTCCTCAAGTAAGAAGGAAGAATACATGTGTCTATTCTCCAGTGGATCTACCCTCACAGAAACATCAAACACTTCAAAATACTTCCCAGTAGGAAGGAAATATTTGGATATAAACAACTAACCATTTTTTGGGAAAGGTTACAGAATCCAAGCTGAGGAGCAGCCAGCAGGTCCAGTCTCAGCCTACAGAAATGAAAGGTCAGTGATTCCTAATCACCGAGACTGAAATCGGAAGCCTGTTTGATTTATTACGGAGTCCTGCAATCTTGCCCTTATAAGCATTTTATAAGCAAGTGCCATATGGAAAGACTCCCCCACATTATTAAATAATTTATTATATGCCAACCCAAACACTTCCTCCAATCCTATCTGTGTCCTGAAATTGCTAATTAGTTCCTGATACAGTTTCCAAAGTCAAAAAAGTGTTTCAATTCCTCTCTCCATTTCATGAAAGTTGCCACATGCACCTGGAGGCAGCCCAGTGCCTCTCATCTGTCTCAATTACAGTCACTATGCTGCTGTCAAGCAACTCAAGTATCTCCCAAGCACCCAAGAAAAAGAATTTGATGTTTTCAATGTCAAATAAATGTCAGGCACGAGTGGAAGCAGCATGAAACAAAGGTTTTCTTCAACTTCTCTAACAAAAAATGGACCTCGCAGCCCAGGTTTTCAAGGTACAGTATTTGGGTACTTAATTCTCATGGATTTTAGCATAAGCTAAACACCTTAATGCCTTCAAGAACAGAGATTTCCCATCCATCCTCAAAGCACTGTATCCAGGCAGGGGTACAGATGGTGAGAGGCAAGAGAAAATGCTGCTGCTCCTCCCTCACTTGAACTGGGATGCCCCAGGACATACCAACATTGAAGGCGTAGAGCGAAGGGGTACTCTCCTCCTTTATGCCAAACATTCTCTGCAGCTTTTTAGAAAAACAGGAAAGTTTCTATTAAATGTAAACATGTCTAATGTTTGATGCACTGAGTATCTGATAATCACAGGCGGAACTGACACAAAACCACCTTTGGCCATAGAATTACAGATTTCCTGGGAACATAGATCTTGCTATAAAACTTAAATTTGGTCCAAAAAACAAGATAAGACAACATGATCTGGAGAGAATTAGCTCTCTGAAGCCTTGCCTGTCCAAACACACACATTTTACAACCAGAAATAAATCTATTTGCAAGTTAAAAAAAAAGAAAAAAAGATTGGGGTCCCCGCTTGTAGCGATGAATGAGATACTTAGTTGAAATGAAGAGGAAGCACAGAGATATTTTTCAAGATGCAGCAGGAGAACATTACAAAACATCCAACTGCGGCCTGGCCCCATCTTTACCATCACACAGGCATGGCTCACGTTCACAAACCACCAGAAAGTCGCATGAGAAATTTTACAACAAAGCCACAGCAGACACTATTCAAAGCAACTCTGACAGCTTCTTTGAAACCACTTCATTACTGTTGAAACAGTGAAAAGATCCCTAACCCGATAGCCACTTTGTTTAGGACAGTTTTCAATTTCAGTGCAGCTTTCTTATGGTAACATTATGCAATTAAAAACTGAGCTTAAAACTACCCATTGTTCATGCCTATAGAAAACTCTGAAAAGGTCAGTATAGGTGTAAATAAGGTAAAATGCTTCCTCAAGAGTATTGAAAAGTCCATCATGTTACAACTTATTTCTAATCACTTATATATGCACCACAGTGTTATGAATGCCCTGATAGCTTCTCATGGGCCATCTGAATCAGTAGCCAGATCTAGAAAGAGGCCTCCAGACTGCAGTGAGGGGCATGGCACCAAATTTTATATGTTTCAGGGAAGCTGAGATCCAGCCACACAGAAAACTGCCAATACAGTTTAATTTCAATGGGTTTACTCTCAGCATTGCTTTCACCAAGCAGGTATGTAGGATTTAGAAAGGACCTGCTTGTTAGGATTTAACTATCAAGCAAAAATTAAAACTATTAAGCAGAAATGTGCAGATGTAAGCCACACACGCCTTTACCAAAGTGTTAAGTTTCAGACACTAGCACTAACCTGAAGTGATCTCCTGGAAGCAGTGCTCATGCAATTGCATAAATGGGATTAAGTCTCATGCTCCTAACACCTACACCTTCTCATTCCTTGAGAAATCCCAAACACACTGCAATGCAACTAACACCTCAGTCGTCCTCGACACTTCTCATCTCTCCTCTTACACATCTGCAAGTTGCCTTTTGTGCTCTGCAGTGATCACTACCACATTTTATTGACTCAATATGCAAAGTATCCCCAAAAGAGGAGGGGGAAACCAGTATTTGCAAGGATTGCAGACTTCCAGTTTCCAAGGTGTTTAAAGGTCATTGGGGACACTCCAGTTAAGACAGATCCTTTCTCTAGATCTTATTCTTGTCTCCTCACATTTTGAATTAGTCTTTGGAGATGCTTTTCTTGCTCATCATTTTTAAGCTCTCAGCAGGACAAGATGCAATTATATGCTCAATCATGATTACATATTTGCTGGTTTGATTTTAGAGGTCTCAAAACAAAACTCATTATATTAAATAGTCTTCCTGGAATTTTATGAGAGGGACAAGAAGAACTGACGTTTCCATATGGAGTGGGCTTGCTACCTGGCTTGTTAGCATGAGCCAGCAAGAAACATACTGCTTTAGGAATCAGGAAATTTTATTTCTACTCCCAGCTCTGCCACTCAAATGCCATGTAACTGCACAACTTACTTCAGCAGTCCATGTCCCCCTTTCCCCTCCCACTCCATTTCTGTCTTGCCTATCCAGACTTGGCCTGTTCAAGTAGACTGTCACAGTGCATCAGCTACTTACACTTCACGGAGGCTACTGGTAAAAAAGAATATGGAGTTGCTCTAAATGTCTTCTACAAAAACAACAACATATTCAGTAACGTAAGGAGACCGCAAAGCATGCAAAACATGACTGAACTGGTCATGTGGTGGAAAGGATTGCTCTTCACATACCCTCCTTCCAGAAAAGCCTGAACATGGTCTATTCCTAAACAGACAAATAACACTTCATGCTGTTACAGACTTCCAGGTTTCCCTGTGACCAAGACACAGAAAATTCAGGGCTGAAACTAATGGTCTGAGAGCCGCCCCCCCCCCCAAAAAGAATGCTCTCCTTTCTACCACACGCTGATCAACATTCACACTCATCACCTGAAAAATGCCTGGGTTGGAAATCAGGCTCTCAGTGGGTTCAGAGCAATGAACAGCTGGATTGACGTTGCTTTCGAAACCGTGCAGATGTAAGATTCCTCCCCTCCAGCTGAGAGGTAAATGTGTCTGCTTTACAATGTAAAATGCCTGCCTCTCAGTTCAAGGTCATTTTTCTTCAATCCACAGTTAGAAGTGTATGGCACATTAAGTCATATCATTCCCCTGTCATGTTGGAGAAGGGGGGAGCTTTTAAGCCTGTGCAGAGCACTCAGGGTTTGAGAAAAAAATACAGCTTTATATAGCAGCTTTCACATTTATGGTATCTGAAAGCGGTTTACAAAGTAATGAGTCAGATAACAGGACTGCAGCAGCTGTGTAGGTAAGCGCACTAGAAATTAATGCTGAGAAAACAGAAGTCTTAAATTTTTTGATTCTCTTTATTTGCCTTTCTGCAAAACACGACTGCAGCTTCAGTCAGACTAATGAGCATCAGTGACTTCTGCAATTTAGAATGCACAAGTTATTTGACATTCCAGTTTATTTTAATTTTCAGATTAACTCCATGATTAAAGCTTTCCATTACCTGTAATAAATACTGTTCGAGCAAAAGTGGAAAAAATGCTAGACACCTTACTGCACGTACCTCCCCTGTCTTGGCTGCATTATAAGGAAGGCCTCCTTGCCTGATCTCTACTACCTCAATTTGCAATTAGTTCAGAATCACACAACTATTTCATTTTTATTCCCCTTTCTCTATCCCATCGTTAGCTGTTATAAGCAGACCCTCAAAGACTGATTAACATAGTGCTGTGAGGACTCCATGGCTTACTGTGCTGGCACCACAGAAAATACATGTTGTAAGCAACAATATATTTATCTTTTAAAATAGCCATACCTTGGAGAGGGGAGATAAAATAAATCAATCAACCTGAGATCCACCATTTAAGATGCATTTTGCATAAATGCTCACTTCCACGGTTCCATGGGCAAATGGGCGCTCTCATTCTTCTTCCCATTTGGGTCACCTAGCTAGCTGTCATGGATTAAGTTATTTTGGAAAAAACTTGTCCCTAAAAAAATGTGCTGTTTTCTTCCAGACAGACTTTTTTTGGTTGACTTTGTAATGAGCTAACGAGAGTCACACAGAACAACTAGGTTGAAAGGGAGTGTGGGATGTCACCTGGGCCAGCTTCCTGCTCAAAGCAGGCTCCATGCTGAATTTAGACCAAGTTATTTATGGCTTTGTCCAGTCAGGTCTTGAAACCCTTCAGTGATAGAGAACCCTTCAAAACCTCTCTGGGGAAACTGTTCCAACACTTAATGATGAGGCATTAGCCTGCATTTTTGTGGGTAGAACAACACCGGACAGGACAGACAGAGCATCCTGGACAGACATGTCAAGTGAGATTCAAGAGATGTCTGTCTAGCGTTGAGTTTTGAAAGCATCTGAGTCATGTAGGCCTCTGAGAAAGCTGTCCAGATTCCCGTTACTCCTAAAGGTACAGCCTTCATAACACTCACCCGGAGCTGTAACTACTTCCTTTACTTATGCGCACGCTATTTCTGGAAATCTGGCAAGGGATTTAAATCAACACTACACCATTTTTCTGCCTCAGCTGTTCTGAAACTTTCTGCTGTTCTCTTAACTTGTCAAGTGGCTTTGTCAGCAGAACTTCACTGCGGTACTTTTGATGGACACTAGAGACAACCGTAACTTTGTGCAACACTATTTTTGTAATTGATTTTGACATGAAATTTCATCTCTAAACTCAGATGGAAGCTGAGTTTCCCTTCCTTGCACTTCACAAAAATACTGGCTAAGCAATCAGGACAACTTTCTGATTCGCACCCCTCTTCAAAGTATCATCTCATTTTTTATCCTTATGCTAAAAGGTGGGGGGGAAGTCCCTGAGCTTTCATTGTTGTTGTTTCTTAGCCGAAACTGAGAAGTGGGACGGCAGAAATCTGACATAATACAACAGGGATAGATGGATGGATGGATGGATGGATGGATGGATGGATGGATGGATGGAGTTTTTCACTGCAGTGACTAAGTCCCAAGATTGAGGCAGTTACAGTTATGTGTGATAAGCACCTCCACACCAACTCCAGCTTTTATTCCTGGCAGCCTTTCTTGGCACACTCTCATTTTACACACAGTCCTTGAGCAGCATCTGTATAATGAGTATGCTTTGTAATAACAGGCATTCTATTGTAGAGTAACAATTAGAATTGTTTGTAGAACAGAAATGCTAAATGAGACATGCAAAAACATATACACAAACCAAAGGGTGGGG
>NW_010532757.1:28852-37319 GCF_000687285.1 Phaethon lepturus
TTAACCGTTCTTAGCTGGGGCAAACAGTGCAGGGAAGGCTGTGAAAAGAAAGACAAGACTGACAACTATCACTTTCAAACATCAACTATTTTATCAACAGAAATGGTAGCCTAGTATAAAGAACATGAAAATCCAATCAGCAGTTGAAGGGTTAAGATCCTGCATTGCCAGAGAGCACAAATTGCTACAACTAAAGTAAATGCTGTAGCTGGGCTGTAAAACTTGGCAAGGTCTGGAGTTATGGATTGGTTTCTGTATATACCTATCTATACAGGGCATCATAAATAATACAGTTGAACTTCTCCATAAAAATACACAGGAAATATAATATGCATAGCAAGAATACAAAGCAATGCATAGGATTACATATTTTCAAAATACACTCTGCAACATGAAGTCCTCAGACCATTCACACAATATCCCACTGGGACAACCGATTACTATCCACCTTTAACAGAAATTATGGTTTTATTCAATTTTTCTATCACTGTGGTGCTAGCACCAGTTGCGACACACAATATTGTGGCAGAATTTTGCTGTTTTTACAAACATATCAGGCGCACTCCATCTGCGCTGGTTATCACAGTAGCAATGAAAATACCAGTGATTATTCTAGTGAAGGCAGTGGAAGTAACAGACACGTGAGTTCACTCTAGCCCCGGCATCTGAATGCAATTAACTTGCCTGAGGCCACTCAGCAAGTCAGTAGCAATGCTGGAACATGAAAATGAGACTTTCTTACTTCTAGCTCTGCCTTTTGATGAAGCTCCAGATCACTCCATCTCCTTAGTAGCTGCTGTAATTACTGTGTGCTTGAGTGGAGCTCCTGCTGTTTAGTTTTTCATAGGCTACTTTATTATGCAAGTATATATAGGTTGTTTTAGTTTAAGATGTTATAACCACATGCATACGTCTCATTTTCTGGGCATTTATAACTTACCCACAAATTCACATCAAGCTGGAAAGGGAATTTACCACCCGGGATTCTTGCCTTTTGAAGACACTGCTAGTTATTATAATAGATCTACATTCTTGGGTGTCAGCCTCAGGCAAGAAGGAGCTGGAAGCTGACTACTGCAGTTATTTTATAGTCCCATGAGAGCCACAGGTGAAAGAACCTAAACATGGAGAGGGAGAATCTTGTCTCCAACTGCCAGCTTTTCCTCTCCACACACCGAGGAAGACTGAACAAGAACGCAAGAGAAGGATAAAGAGGAGGAATAGTTGTGGATGTTCATTCACTATTTCCAGGATAACCAAAGTACCTTAGAGTGAGTCAGTTTTTTCTAATTCAGAAGAAAGAGTTTGAAACAATTCAGAAAGCAAGCTGTCTTCCTAACTCATCTTGCATGTGACCTCCAGCTGTTAAGACAGAGGTAGAAAACATACAGGCAAACAAATTATAGCAGAGCCAAGAAGTTATAGACAAGAAGAACAACCTTATGACTTCATGAAGAGCTTCACATTCTCAACTGTATATAAATACATATATATATATATATAAAACAGCATATAAATATAGGACTGGATGAAGTTCCCGTATCACTACAATCGCTCCTCCTGCTTCCCCATCCCAGCAGTTGTTTTCCACTGTTCCCTCAACTTGAACTTCAAAGCTACATAACCTAAAACTGAAAAAGGCATTCACGCTATGAAGTGTCCATTCTGGGGGTGAGGATGTGTTAGAGGCACATAATGATCACAGTTGGAATTTCTCCAGTTCACATTGGTTCTATATCCCCTCCACGTCGGTAGAACTCTTCCAAGTTCCCAACTCAAATCCTCCTGGTACAAAAGTAAATCTCCCTTAACTGAGCAACTTATAGGATAGTCTAGTCACACAAACATTGTATTTCCCCTTACTACAGCTGCAAGAGCTTTTCTGTTCCGCAGGTGCCATTTCACCTGTACCAGGAATCTAGCCTGTCTCATCTGTAAATACAATTCCTGCCTGGATGTCCCCGTGGATGAAGCAAAGGATCGGAAAGCACAGATCAGAGCTGAAATGTCAAGGCATTCTCAGAAGCAAGAAAGCAGAAACTTGACAAACATGGTAGCAACTAACAGAACATAAAGCCAAAACTATTCTTCACAGAATAGTGAAGAGTATTCTGCTCAGAATTCCTGAGCAGATAGGTAACACCTGAGTAAAGAGCTGTTCCTGTAATGGTCTCAAAGTCCTCTCATGTGATTTGATGGAACAACTACACCCCACACAGAGCTGTAAGAGTCTCAGCAGCATTACTGTACACAGTACCTGTGTGTAGTTTCAGTCATACCATTAGTATTTGTGCCAGAAAAATATTTGTCGTAGTCTCCACAGTGAGAATGTTGTAAGATGGAATGGTATTAACAAGTGAAAATAATTAGTGGCAGAATTCAGAAAGGTCATACACACTTGAGAAAAGCCCTTATTGATATTATAATATTCCCGGAAAAATAACTACTATGAATATATAATAGTAAATGCCTACATGAATGCAAGTGACCACACCCACCAATGATGACAGTAAAACTACAGATAAGGCAGATGTGCACCTTCCACGTCAAGGCCATGCTGATCCCAAGACAATACACGCATACATCCGTGGATTAAAAAAAATAAATTAAAATAGTATCTAGTGGGTGACAAACGCTGCCATAACTAGCTAGCTACTGAACTAGAAACATCACTTAAGTCACCTGCATGTCTAGAGAGGGCTAAAAGGGTATAGCACTTGAAGAAAACCACTTTTGGTCCACAAATCATAGAACCACAGAATCATTTAGGTTGGTAAAGACCTTTTAAGATCATCAACCTAACACTGCCAAGTCCACCACTAAACCATGTCCCTAAGCACCACATCTAAACATCTTTTAAATACCTCCAGGGATGGTGACTCAACTACTTCCCCAGGCAGCCTGTTCCAATGCTTGATAACGCTTTCAGTGGAGAAATTTGTCCTAACACCCAACCTAAACCTCCCCTGGTGCAACTTGAGGCTGTTTTGTCTCATCCTATCAAATCAATAGTAACATAAAACCCAAGCAGACCATAAAGGAACCTTGGACACTCAGTGATGTTCAGTGATATAACTTACCTCCCTCTACAAGGATTTGCTGACTCCTACACAACAGAGCACTTTATTAAATCCAGATTCTAACAATATAATGCCATAAAAAAGCATAATTGTGCCCTTTACACATTTGTGGAAGTCCTGTTGCAGCAGCATGCACCAAGATAAAAGCCCAAAAGGTTTTGTCTAGTTGCTGCTGTTTAATGCATTGCATGGCAATCTCTCACCATGGGTACCTGTGGGTAAAACACACTATCTGGGGAAAATCTGCTGCTTTAACTGCTCAGCTAGTTCAATACCTGTTAAAAATAGGCAAGGGGTTGTTTCGTTTTTTTAAACTTTATGCCACTGAGTTATGTAGAAGGGCACAGAGGTCATTCCATGGGCAGCATCCTTCAAAGGCCAAGCTGCTCAAGGCTTACTACCTGCACAAAAGCAACCTTAAGAATTGTACTAATGATTTATTTCATGCAACATCTGTGCAGCACAATGAGCTTATCACAAGACAAGACTGTGAATCACTAACTACTAGGACTGCTTTAGCAATGAAGTCCAGTAGCTTTGCATGGGTTTGACACAAATCTACCACACAGAACAGACTGATCCCGGCAACAGCCAGCAAGAACTGAGAATAGCTAGTGACAGGGAACATCATGACAATGAAGCAGAGTTTATTCAACAGGTTTCAAAGTCAGCTGTCCCTGAAAAGTGATGCAGACCCTTTCACTCATTCCTTCTCCCCTCTTGTTGGCCTATATAAAACGTCTCAAGCAAGAACTGCAAAACATTTCTAATCATGTACAATCATACAGCAAGTTTCCTTTCAGGTACCCTGGAGTATGGACTGGGACTAGGACTGAGACAGGAGTCAAGGAACAACACCAGATGAGTCACCACCACCCATCACTCCTCACCTCATGTAGGGTTTACAGAGAACTTGTGCTGTCTGTAAATTCTGTGAAAAAACCTCTGTAAAAAGAATGATATTCCTACTGGAATGATCTTCTGTTTAAGGAGGTTTTATCAAGTTAACTATTGGTGACAGAATTTTGCACTCCATTTAAAATCCATGCTGAGTGATCATTAAACCCTCTCTGTACCTGACTCATGCAAGAAACGCACACATCATGAAAACACAGAAGGTGTCACAGTGTATCAATAAAGGCTACAACTCTTAAAGGCTTAGGCCAGTCCACTTGAAATGAAAATAATCATTGTTCTATAGTACACTTGGTATTAGTCCAAATTGCTTGAGTTGTCATCTTAAGAACAACCAGAAGCTATTTCAGACTCATTCTTTTCATTGCAAGAAGATATGTTAGGGCAGAAACAATACAAAAGACATAACAGTACTCCTGAATCTCCAATTCACATTCCAGCTGCAGCTTCCCAAATGATTTTTCAAACCCTTCAGTTTCAGCCCTAAATCTACAATTTACTTCCTACATAATCAAATTTAACAGATCCATAAAGATCACAAATAAGGGCTTCCACCTGTAGAGTACAGCTCAGCAGGCCAGGAAGCAACCCAGTGGCACGTTTCAACCCAGCTTTTAACAAACAAGTAGTTCATCACAAGAATTGAAGATTATGATGATAAAAGCAGAGTATTCCAGAACTATTAGCAGTCAGCTATGGAAACAGTGTGTATGCAAGAAAGGAAAAATCCACAGGTGCCTGCTCTGAATTTGTTGCAGATGTTGAGAAGAAGAATGAGAATTTACAGTTACCGGGCTGGAAAAGGTTTGGCAAGGGCATGCTCCATATGGGAATTTCCCCATTCAAGGTAATAGATTTTCTCTGACTCAAAGCATTGGAAGACAGATGAGAACTCTTTCACTACTTCATAAATTATGAAAAACACGGGACCAAAATGAACACTGTATTTAGTAAAGCAACAGAAATAAGAGATACTTAATTCTGATAGGAATTTTCAACAACATGCATGAAATACTTTAAAAGATGTTAATACAAGAACATGCTACTTGCTCTCAGACAGGAGATCTTCTCAGTCCCTCAACTTCCACTAGCAGGCAACAGGAGGGGTGTGGATGGTACCATTCATCAATCAGTTCTACTCACTTATTCACAATACAACAATCAAATGATTGAAGAGAGCTGGAAAGGGCAGGTGAGTGCTTCAGTCAACTTGTAAAAATTTAAAGAAAGCAAATTAAAATGGCAGTGAAATGAGAACAGCAGCTAATCTTAATTACAAACCTAAAGTCAGAGTAAAGCTTCAGTGAAGTTTCTCTCTCCCTCCACGACATGTTGCCTTTAGCTGAAGACAAATTGCCAGCATTTTTGTAATCTACTAAGTTAAAGTCATTACCCTGACAGTGCCAGGAAGTCTAATTTCCTGGAGCAGTAACACAAAGATTTGTAAGTGAATTTAAACACTCACCTTCTGGAATAGAAAATCTATCATCAGCATCAGGCTACACGGAAAGCAACTGAGCATTTCAGATAATGGAGAAAGAAGAAATTCACCCGCTGACAAGTTCACCCAAAATCTCATTCCCTACCTACATAGGCTGCTCATCAGGGCAAGAGTACACACAAAGCTGAGCTTCCAAATAAATTCAGCTTTTCTGTGAGGTCCCTGCCACAACAAAATAGACTTGTTCAACTATAAGCAGCTTTAGCCCTAGTTCAGTATTTCTGCTTGACTCTCCTAAACTTCTGTTCCCATTAAAATGGAAGTAAGCTTAAATAATCAAAACGGAAAAGATAAATTAATAACTACTTTCATAACTGATTTAAAGGAGAGAATGAGTTAGCTCATCCACCAGGCTGAAATGTACCTGCACATGTCTCCTTATGGCTGAAAACTTTCAACTCCCTAATGAGATCAACTGAAGCCACAGCTGAACTTCAATACCCAAAGTACCCCAGAACATCTACTTTGACGCCATTGGATGTGTGTGCGCATAACCAAGAAGCCATGAGATTTGCTTAAACCAAATAGCACAGAGGTCTAGATTTAATTAGGAATAACTTCCGGATCCCATATAAAAAGCTGTTTTGCTCTTTCGGAATTCTTCCTCCCATGTTCCAGCACTGATGAACAGAGGCGGACAATCCAACACTTTCACATCAGGAGGATTAAACGTTACAACCTTTTATAACATCTTCAGAGGGTTGACACATATCAATGCTGATTCTTTTCAGAAAACCTTATCGCACATTCTGCCATCCGAGACACTGTTTTCCTCTGCACAGATATGATTAATCCTGATCTTCCCCATAACGCATGAGCCTCCTGTCACTTCCTGCTCAGAAATAAGGACCGCGAACAAAGCAAAGGAATTGTACTACGCTACGTATTTAACGTGCACACAGGAGAGGAGAAAGCGGCATTCGCACTGTGGTAGTGCCGAAGAGAACACACTGCAGAGGAGACAGCCAACGCCACTATCAGTGACCTGCTTTATATTGGGGAAGGGATTTCAGCAAGACTCCCCTCTGCCCTAAAACAGGAACTTTTGAAAGTACTAAATTTAGCAAGGTCCCAAGGACAGCATTCGTAATTTCTTGTCAGTCCTGTCCCCTTCTCATATGGCTCTATGCAACCTCTTATCACTACCCAAAAAATTTATCTTCTCTCTCTCCAACTGTCAGAAAAAATATTCTCCTTTCAACAAAGAGGAAACAAAAAGCTTCTCTTCCACAATCTTTCCTCATGAGGACAGCAGTACTCTGGACACTGCCAGAGCATATATATTTATTTTTTAATATCAGATAAGACAGCTTCTGAAAGCACTGCAAGTTCTCCTGTCTGACATTATCCAGTTTACCACAGATAACAACCCTGAACTAGAAGCTTTCCCCTGCCAGAATGCCTAGCCCATAAAATTATTAAAGGCTTAGAAATGGTTTCAGGGCTGCTCAAATGCTGTGCTGCAGCAAAAACTGATTTCCATTAAAAAACCAAGAGCAATCAGAAGAAAAGGAGACTCTAGTTCATCATTTTGAAACAAAGAATTGCCTTCATTCATTTACTCCTCTCTAGAGCAAACAAGTTCCAGGAAAAAAAAATTACTAGCATTTTAAACTAGGTAATAACTCACAAGACCCTTTAGACTGTTCAGGATATGAACGTGTTCCTAAACTGTCTTGAACAAAGACTGAGAAAACCTCTGCCTCCCACACAGACACTAACCTGCCCCCACCCCATAACTACAAACTATGAAAGTTTCTGGTTTTATGATGTTCGGTTGCAGGTAATTTGTAGAGCAAACGAAGTTTCCAGAATGATAGAAAACAGGTCTGAACTAGTTCCCTGCTTCTAGTTCACGGTTTTTCAAGCCACCTTAAGCACACTATCAATTAAGCTCAGTGATCACACCTAGGAATATTTTATAGGGAATTCATGATGTCAAGTTCTTGAAACCTCATCTTTAGATCCACCAGGTAAGGATCATGGGTGTTAACTGTAAGATTACAGGAAACTTAACACCACTGCACCTCAGTATTTGTTTACTAGCACAACATTCATTTGCTGCATCGCAGGAACAAATCTTCTTACTGCAGTTACATTTGCCCACAGATTCCAGCTGAAAACTCACTTTAATACGGCTTTAATAATATATGAAAGAGATTAATCTATAATTGTTGATTTTTGAAATAGCACTTCATTGTGTCACTCAAACTGAGTGCTTTTTGATCATTAAAACTTGCATGATTTTTCAATCTTAGTAACGAGGTTCTGCTTCAGCTGAGAGCTGATCTCAGAGCCAATTATACTCTATGGCACAGATCTGACCAGAGCTTTTAAGGGTTTTAAAACTGCAATTTTATTTGTCTTATCTTATGGAACAATTCAAAGTCCTAGCAATCTTGTTAGAATCTTTAATATCCAGAAACTCTCATGTAAACTAGATGCTTAGCGGGAAACTAATAGTAAAAAAGTGAACAAAAATGTGTAACTGAATTTATTTTTCACTCTTAGCACACAAATGAATAGTTTCTCATGCCTTTTTCCACGTCGAAGGGCTTCTTTCAAAATGCTGTCAGATTAGTCTCCTAACCTAATCTAGCAGGAGATATGTAGTCACGTGGTGGGTTGACCTTGGCTGGACACTAGGTGCCCACCAAGACGGTCTATCACTCCCTGCCTCAGCAGGACAGTAGGGGAAAAAATATAATTGAAAAAAATCATAGATGAAGATAAAGGTCGTTTAATAAAGCAAAAGCAAAGGCCACGTGAGGAAGAAAAGTGAAACAGAAGATTTATTCTCTACTTCCCATCAGCAGGCAATGTCCAGCCACTTCCCAGGAAGCAGGGTTCCAGTCCACGTAACGGTTGCTCCAGGAGACAAATGTAGTAACAAATGCCCCACCTGCCCTCCTCCTCTCTCGCAGCTTTTTTTGCTGAGCAGACATCATGTGGTATGGAATATCCCTTTGGC
>NW_010532758.1:0-7832 GCF_000687285.1 Phaethon lepturus
CTGCAAGCAGCGGCGCAGGCAGCGCACCGCCGGCACTGCGACCCCCGCCTGCTGGCTCGGGTTAGGGACAGCTCGCTTTCCGACCAGCGCAGCCGCTGGCCGTAGAGGCAATCTCATTTTAGAGCCCTAGCCCAGGCCAGCGTGTGTAGACATATGGCAAGGCAGCTGTCAGTTCACGCTATTTCAGCCGCCTGCAACTTTCACCCTCCAGGCGGCAAAGCCAGTTGCAGAAGCTGGCTGAAATCTCAGCGGGTATCCGGCTCTGCCGCTGGCTGCGTGCTCAGCGCGACGGCTCTGCTGCGCTCTCTGCCCACCGAGGTCAGCTCAAGTACCCACACGGGCTGCAGGTACAAATACAAACATTCCCAAAGTCGAGTGAAATTCAGTCGAAAGCTAAAGTATTTATAGAGTTGAAATTCTGAAGCAATATCTGATGTTCACAGCCCGTGCAGTTCCTACACGTATAGCGTAACTCCCCTTTCAGAGCTGCAGTCCAGGTTTACTCCTCTGTGCAGAATTTACAAAGGTCCATGAACTTCAAGTATCTTAAAGTCCCTGGATCCACCTCACAGTGTTCAGGCAAATATTAAAATTAATACTTGGTATTGGAAGGACTGACAGAAGAATGCCACAAACTCAAGACATCTCTGAGGGGAGGAGGCCTCCACCAGTGTGTGGTTCAGTTTTGGGTATATCATGTCAAAAAGGGAAGAGAGGAAAGGAGAAAAGGAGAGGAGAAGAGAGGAACTATCAGAGCTCTAGAAAACTGGGTCCAGGGAGTAAAACTGAAATAAATGGCATTTAACCTACAGAGAAGGTAGAGGGGAAACATAGTAACATTCTTCAAGAACTAGAAGTTACTGCAAAGAGAAACTCATAAACTGTTCTGCATAGACATTGGACTACTAAAAGAGCCGAGTGGACTTAAACTCCATCAAGAGACACTGCTGCAGCTATTAGGAAAAGCAAGACTAACCTGGTACTGGCAGAAGTTTCTTTGGGAGAACATAGCATTTTGGGAACACATGTGCACCGAGTTGCTGAAAAAACTTTAAGTGAATACTTTTTGATCCTAACTGCTTTGCTTTAACTTCTCTGGATGCCCTCCTAATGACAAGTCCTTCACTTTTAATTAACTCCGCTTTTCATATGAACATGCCAGTCAAGTGCATACCACAATTTTGAGGGGGCAACCTTGCTGGCAAAAGACAGACCTGTGACAACAATCCACAGAAACAAAAGGCATGGAGGAGGGACTCTTTCCTCTAGTCTCCTTTGTCCTTGGTTTCATAACAAGCAACACAGCTCCTCCAACTCTAGGTTTCTGCTCACTCAGCCTACAGTATTTTGGCAACTGCCATTTGGCTTAGATTTCAAATCACTGATTAATCTTCTCATTTCTTCACTTCAGAAACCCTTCCTACAGGGCGTTCAACGGCAAGTGAATGATAACGGTGCCATAGCCACGCCCTTCATAACCACACTTTTGTCCCACACATCACCAGAAGAATTCTTAAACCTTCACTTTAAAATAGAAAATGAAGGGAAACGTTGAATAATGCCTACAAACTCCTCCCTCCCCCAGCCTCTAGGGTTTAAGAATCAAAAGGATAAAGGTACTCGCGTAGCATGGCCAGGGATGACAGCAGCACATAGTTAAAAAGTTACCTTATTTTTGGTGAGCCATGGTTGCAGGATGTGCAATTCTAGGTCACTAGCAGCTGTATCGGCCTACAGATGATCTAGAAATTCTCTACTCTACAGATGGTGCAGCACCAGCAGCAGCTCCTGAGGGTACAGAGAAGAAATTGAGGGATTCATACAGCCATCCTGGTAGGGTTCCCTACAGGAACACAGCTGGTATGCTGAACACCCAAAAAACTGACCAAAATGGAATTCTCATCTTGGGTAAAAGCAGGGGCAAGGGGTATATTGGTGGTGGTGGTGGTGGTTTTGTTTGGTTTTTCTTGTTTTGATTTATTTTTATTTTGTTTTAAAATAGAAGGTACATAATCTGCTATGGAGGAAAATCTCAAACCATAAAAAAATTCTAAATATTTGATCAACTACTGTCCTGTAACCTGTGGTCCAGGTTGCACAGCATCCTTTCGTACATTTGCAGTCTTTACACAATCTGCGTAGGAGGAGAGACTCTGGAATGAAAGGGCCAAGCTAATATGTCTAAAGTTCATCGTCTTAGGTGTTTTGTTAACTTGCTTGTGGAAAATGTCCATTAATGATTGAAGGGGGCAAATGGTGAGTAAAGTAATCAGTAGGCTGACTAGAGTTTAATTTAAGCAGATGTATTAAATATCTGCGCACTTACAGAGTCCAAAGGACACTCATTTGTCTTCAGCAGCCTTAAAAGGCAATATTTCAGTAGTTATAATTCAACCCTTCATGTGAGAAGCAGAAAGAGTGAGGCTTGTCAAGTGCTGTTTGACCACATTCAGCAGGGTCACTATACCTTCTCTCAGATTTGTGCGAAAGGGAATAAGATTGCCTAAACTGCAAAGAATACAGACTTCCCTTGGGATGCCAATAAAGTACTACAAACCCCTCCGGTGTCGTCCCGGCCGTGCTAACAGGGACCTTAGCCTATGTTGTCTGGGGAGATGCAGATCTAGCGGCAGAACTGCCTCCCCTCACCCAGTCTGCCTGTCACTCCCAACACGCAATGCAATGTATCCCACCACCGTCTTCAGAAGAGGTCCTGTAACGTGGGCAAGACCCGAAGTAGGCGTCCAGAGGAACTGCATCACCAGTCCAACCACCGTCTGACCAGCTGTTCAGCTGCGTACCTCCAAATGCCGATTTGTAAATCAGTTTTCTATGTTAGTCTTCAATCTATATATAATGTGTAAAATAAACATAACGCGCAAACCTTCTGCAAAACTTGTGACAGAAGAAATGTATCAGTCATTCAGGTTGAAAAATTATAATCTATAATCTTTTTTTACTTTTGCATGACTGAAAGGTTTTGGGTTTTTTTTGTTCTTGCACTACCCGTATATATAATGGCGACATGGAAAGATTACAGGAAAGTTATCTAACAAAAGTAATTTTATCTTGCTGCTCACCTAAATACTCTTGATATGCAATGTAATCAGTTAATGTAGTTGCAAGGAATGTTTTTTTTTAAGATTTCAGAAGTAAACTTGCTTAGTAAAAGTTTGTTGTAACAAACTAGGGAACTATGACAATTTTTACATAATGTAACCTTCTGAATCTGCCACATATATTTGCATTCTCTAAACTGATAAAGGAACTACTTGGGTTTCTTAAATAATGATGTTTTATGTATTAGAACATTAAGGAAAATCACAATGATTTAAGGCTATTTTAAAAAAAAAATCACATATTCCTCAACTAAAATACAATAGTGCACACGAAATGACAAATAAGTGCTGGCAACATGAAGCACATTTGCTAAGAGCGTAAAATGGAAATAAAATTAGTGCTGCATCTCCAAGCAAAGAAATATACCAGTTCCATTTTTCTAGAGCATCCACTTTCAGGGAATATAAACTAGTACATTTTTATTATGACATAGGTCTCTCATGACCTCTAAGTTTGCCATAATTCCACCAAGATCCATGCCAGTACAAACCACAAGTGTTATTTTTACTGAGGTACAAATTTTCTGTTGTTTAACCCAATCTTCCCATGTGGCACTGATGTTGTTAAGTGTCCTTCACAGTAATGGCTAAAACCCAGTTAAGATGGTGCATACTAGGGTAGCTCAGAATGCACTCGTTTTAAGGAAAGGATTCAATTTTCCTTACAGATTGGAGGAAGATTCCTTACAGAAGAAAAGCAAGGGTCAGAGCTATCTCATATAGGAGCAAATCTTGTGTATACAAGTATGTATGGTTACATTAGAGAACCAGATGTCAGCAAAAATACCAGCATATTAAAAAAAAAATCACAATACATAATCAAATAACTTCTGAAAATAATAAACTATCTTTACCCTTTCTAGATGTCGCATCTCTTTCTGCCTATATTGTATATAGGGCACACAAAGTGCTCACTTAACTATAGGGAGGCAGACTGGTTTATGCTACCTCTGCTTTTTTGTTTTTCATCAGGAATATCAGATCTCTTTTGTAAATTTTATTTTGTATTAGCTTCATGCCTTAGAAGGCTGACATAACAATCCTTAATAAAGAATACGATGCAAATTGGTTAAACACATTTTTACTTTCAGCAGTGGATGGACAGAAAATCGAGAAGAACTGGATCCTTAGTGTTGCTGAAAAGCAGCATGAACTAGGACAAAGCAAGTACCAGAATGTCCCCTCTAGTCCCATGCTACAAACTCCTGGGTGAGGGCTGCAGTAATCAGACCTTTGGCAGAGGGCATGATGAGGTGGTAAAAATGCATTAAAGAACGTCCTTTAAGAAAATAATGACTCATTTGTTACACAGAACTATCTCCAGCTTCTGCCCGTTGAGCACATGACATGGAGAGGCCCGCCACCAACCACATCACATGCCTGCTGATTTCCCAGTGGGACTCAGATCGTACAATATTGTGTCAGCCAGATGCTCTAGAAATGCTCAATTACCCGCCGGTGGACAGCTTTTAGTCTTTGTAAAGACTATGCAAAATAGCCTTTGCAAACACGGGCTAAGTAGATGACTTCCACTTCAGAGCAAGATGATGACAAATGTCAGCATATCGAAGGCAAGTATTTCTGTTGAGGTAGTCACCAGGTAGAGCACCAACACTGGAGATGGCTCCTCAGAAACAGTGTTTGCTTATTCCCCGCTGACAATTCATCTATGTCTTACCAGTAAAGAATACTGAAGTTTAATGGCACACATTTATCAGGGCAGGAAGCAGCATAATGCATTCCTGTGAGACTCTGCAGAGTACAGGCATACACTTTTCATCTTGCTTGAGTATTAAGTTCATTTAATAGAGTTGAGTTAGCTTTTCCCTCACTTAACTACATTAAAATACTGAGGAAGGCATTTATTTTTTGCCAATGAAATGGAGACACTAATAGTAGCGGTATGAAACAGCTAGTGACCTAAATTAATTTCAGTGCAATCTCACTTCAATGCAAACGTTGTCAATTTTTTTCTGTGTAATGCAGTTCTACCAGTTAAGATAGTTCCACCAGCAGCCTTATTTCTAGTACCGCCCTTAACCTAGTCTTGGGTCTTCACAGGCTGAGACCGCAATTCCAAATTACCCTGCATTTTTGTAGTTACGCTTATGCATCGATCTGTTGGTGATACAGCACATGCTAAAGCAGTTCACAATCTATCTCAAGTGTCTGTAAAGTGTCCCAAAAAGCCTATGCATTTTAATTTTATACTGCCAAGACAAACTCGGTTAGTGGAGGGACAAAAGGGAAAGGAAGATTCCACAATGCAAGGGGTTTATTTTAAGCTTGTGTTAAGCTGCCACCAGGGCTTGTCTAAATATAGATTTGTCCACTGTAAACACCCTTAGTCTGCATTTAGTGCAGACACACGCAGAGTTACTCAGCAATGGCAAGCAGGCTTTACATTCACACCCAGGCCCATGACAACTCTCAATCATAACAGATTCCTGAAGAAATAGTTTGTAAGTGGGTTTTTTTGCATCCAAAGAGAAACATTAACGAAGAAAAACTTACCTCCTCCTGTTGGTATCTCGCCTTTGTCATCTACACTTTGGGAAGCTCTGTAAACGCTATCGAGATGAGAAGCAAGCTCACCAAGGGGTTGAGGCTTTCAGGGCCAGCTCTTCAACTCACCATGGTTTGCAAAGGACCTGCAGGCAGGGGCTGGGCAGATGTGTTCCTCCAGCTTCTGCAGCAGCTCCCAGGCAACAAGGCAGGAAACAGCCCATGTTGGGCAGGTGTGGGTCATTGTTCTGCCACACAGAAATCCTGGCATCTGTACCATGGTTTCCTGCTAACTCCTGTCCTCCGCTTGTTAATGCTTGCTCTGCCTCCGAATCATCAATCCTTGTATTCTGCAACATAAATACTGTGCTATACTGAAAATATCTATCTCAAGTACTGGTAATCTCACCACATCTGCAAAGAGTTCGGACAATTTACCATCAATAAATTAGCTTAAAATGTACTTGCTCTGACAACTACACTGTAAACATATCCGGTGTGTTCTACCACTGCAATGTGATACTCTCTCCAAGTTTATGTGACTCATCCCCCCAGTGACTGTGAAGAGAACTGGAAACCATTGTCTGTTTACTGGTCATTTGAGCTTCCTTACCAAAAAAGTACAAATAAAAAAAAGTTTGTCTTCACTGAAACAACTTGGGGACTCCTTTGTAACTTCTTTGTAAACCAGACATAAATGTATAACTGTACCCATGTTAAACTTTATTTGGCTTTGGGGCTTTGCTACTTAAGGAGTATATGGCAAAGATTGACAGATGAAAGGATCAGAACACTGTATTTCAGTAGGTTAGCAGCCCAAGATCTGCCAGCACTGTGCTCTTGTGCTGACCCAGAGTCAGAGTTGTGCAGGGTCAGCATTTGGGATGGCTCCAAACCTCAGTGTAATAGCTGAACCTAGAGGGGCTTTCATCTCTGAGGTACATCATCTACCAACTAAATTATGTAACAAGGTCTAGCTTTGAAACCTTTGCAATCTACCTTGAGGTGGAGTGTTCCAACTTGTCCAGTAATCATTACATCAAGTAGTGGAACAACTAGAAGAATTAGAAAACCAAATGGTCAGTAGAATATATGCATGTTACATACTCATCCATGTCCTGAAAACAGGCGCTGCAAATGACACTTCCAATGCAACACATCCACACAGCAAGTCCTGTTCAAAGTCATACAGAACTCCTTTATCATTTTGTGAGCACCAGGATTTTGTTTACCTTCCATTGCCATTGTCTGTGGCTTTCTCCCACTTGAGAAAGACTCCAGCCACCTGTCACAAATAACACTCCTCACACAACGTGACCAGGCTGCGGCATCCTAACAGTCTTCGGGAGCACCTGCTGCCCACTACAAATCACGCATCAGATGCTTACTGTTAGCAGCAGCTAGAATCACATGGGAGTGCATAATCATTCAGATGACCGGCTCTCCGTAACTGCTGTGAATGTTCAGAAACATTCACTCATTTTTGAACGAGGCGGCAAAGGTTTCTTTATAGCACTTGTGTTTTGGACAGTTGGTGTTATCCTAATTTCACAAGGGATGCTCGTAAGACTTACTGGTACGACACGCCAAAAACATACGTATAAACAAGGCACAAGAGAACAGTCCCCTCTAAGGATATAAAGCACCAAGTGCATCTACTGTGCATCGGTTTCCTTTAACCTACAGAATTTCTGGGCTCAGAAACAGTGGATAAAACAGTCTGTGCACCACGCATATGAGCAAGGTATCAAATGGCAAATTGTCTACCAACGTGTTTCAGACTAGGCAATGCCAAACCAGAAGCTTCCCACCCTGACAGCGAGATCAGGAGAGAGAGGCTAAACCACCAGCTCACTGACCTCAATCTTGGAAAACCTAATGCTATTACATACATAAATAGAGCTCCAAGTGATTGATTTAGATAGCATTCAGACAGTGTCACTGGAGATGCTGAGGTCAAGCATGCTCTAATAGGCATAAATGGGTCTACCTTGGAAATCTTGTAGCATGTTCGCATCCGGTCTAAATTAATTTGGAGAGTTTCTGGCTAGAGATTGCTTTGATCCTCTTGCCCCTTACAATAGCTATTAAAACCTGAAAAGCTTTTGCCTGAGCAGTTAGAAATTAGACCCATCTCACATCTAAGATACAGAGTGAAGCCTCTACCTTGAATTCACAAGGCTTTGGAGAAGATTCCGCCCCTCCCTG
>NW_010532758.1:7863-14177 GCF_000687285.1 Phaethon lepturus
CCCAAAAAACCTCATGTGTTTAAGACAAAATACAACCACTTTCAGCAAGAATCTAGAATGCTTCCTGAAAGAAGGAAGCAGTCCTACCTTGAACTGTGGGACTGCACTAGTCAGACCCATGACTACGACATGAGACTGAGGGCCAAGCCAAGGTTCTGCAGTGGGGTGCAATTTAGGTAGGGGTAGGCTGGGCTTGGAGTGAATTCTTCAGATTCTTCTCTACTATTAGGAATGAGTCTTGCCTCAGATAAAGGTTATTTCTCCATTAATCATGTGGCTTACTTTTAGGTAATGAGGAGTCCCTCAGAAGAGGCATAATATCTGCAAGGATATTAAAAGGATGTGAGAGTCAGATGAAAAAAAAAAGTGTTTATTTGACAAAAAAAACCCAGCTATCCTTATGTGGCTATACTAATTTTGTGTTTTGTAAATAGCTGTGACACTGGAGAACATTTATTTTAAATATCTCTACACAGGCTTGGAATTTATTTTTAACACACAAAGTATTCCTATACACTTAACATGTGTGAACTTACACATGAATTGCCTCTTCCATTTTCCTCTTCATTGCTGTCTCCGGGTCACCCCCTCCATATAGTCATTAAAAGAAGTCTCTATGATCTGCCCAAGAGGCCAGTTGCCACAGAATTCATATACAACTAGACAGCATCTTAAATACAGGGCCAGGGTCTTCATAGGAAATGCCATTGCTTCAAGTTACAGATTTTTTTTTTTTTTAAATATTATTTTATGTATCCATCACTAAGGGGAATAATCTTAGCTCAGATTTACCCTAGTTAAAAGAGTTGAAGTAAAAAAAAGTAGAGACAGATGAATTTTAAATCTGAGGAGGTCAACACTGAATTAAAGCTGCATTTGCAGAAAATAATTATTTTCCTTAAAAGGAAGCATTCTGCTTTAGGGCAGGCTGACAAACCACCTTAAGTTTCACCAGTCCAGAGATGGAAAACATCCTTAATGGCTTCCCTTAACCTATCTTTGAAGTCCTGCGGTAATTATGTAACTGCTCTGGAAACAGAAGAGGGGCAGCCAGGAACCCTGCCTCTGAGCAGAGCACTTGGGAGGGGAAAACAAACAAAAAAGTCTTTGCTGAATCCTTCCTCTTTGCTGAGACTTCCCCTCACATCAGCCTTAGGCCAACTTGGATGGGAAAGCTGTAGCAAGTGTCAGGCTTTTATTGTCTGCTCTAGTTTTTGGGATTTGTTGTGGAGGAATAAAGTGTAGCCTGAGCATCATGTGGGCAACTTTAATATCAGGGCATAAATGCCGAGAGAACAGTGCCCTGGATCCTCTTGCCCCTGTGGGAATAACGTTGCTGTGCCTTTCATTGAACGCTGAGATCTGAGGCTTGGGGGAAGGTTCAGTTTAGAAACCACTGTAAAATTTTCAGGAAGGTGCAGAAAACAACACTAATTTCAAAGCCCATTCATCCATTCGGAATTTGCAACCAAACTCAGTTCTCATTTCTGCTTGTGTAAGTCCAAAATGACCTCACTTTAGTTATTTCATCAGTGTCAACAAGAACAACAGCTGACCCACAATATCTAGGTAAGTGCCAATTTCGGCTCTCAACAAATCCAAGTATTCTGGGGAATGGATCAAAGGTTCATTGATGTTTGCTGAATTACATCTTAAAAGATTCCTTGCATTAATATATTTTAAATAAGATCAGGTGGCAATTCATAAATGCAAGTGGCAGTGCTGTAAAAAAGCAAAACGCTACAAACTCTTCCTTCCAGAACATTTTTAAAAACATGAATTTGGAAGATAGGAAATAACTGGAAAGCATGTGAGAGTAACAGTTGGACTTGATGGCCTTAAAGGCCTTTTCCAACCTTAATGATTCTGTGATTCTGTAACACAGAAGTTGTACTGTCAGCAGCAGATGAGACTACCATAGCATGACAGCTAAGCTTGACAGGTTCAGTATCATCTGTAAATTACAGGACATTAGTATCATTAGAGAAAAAACTCCAAAATATAGTTCGGCAGTGGTAAAGGAAAGCTGCCCCAGCAATTACAGGAGATTGCTAAAATGCAGTATGGAGCAAAGAGCAAGATTTGTAGGAGAAGCAAGTAGCAGGCAAATAAACCTGGCAGCATGCTAACCAAAAAAACCCCAAACCAACCAACCAAAAACCCCAGAAATACCCAAACTGAACAATGAAGGCAAGAGGTTTAAATATATTTTCATTATGTACACACACAAAAAAATACCAAGCCATGATTCTGGCTGCTTGTGCCAGTATAAACTATTCAAGATGTGAATTTTGTAGCCTGAAAGACCATCTCAGTCACAATCCGTTCTAATAGTGTATAGTTAATTCAACATTCGATGGTTTGACCTAGCAAGTCTTTAGCAAGTCTTGAGCAAATTTTATTACCATCATGAGGCATCCTGACTCTGATCAATTAAACATTAGGACTCTTTGGGAAAGAAACTAGCATACTTTTACAGTTTTCCTCAAAGAGGTAACCCGGGAAAATGGAGATACCTTCTTAAGCTTAACAGAAATCTGAAACAGAGAAAAAAAACTTCAGAATCAGAACATTCCAAATGTTTCAAAAGAACAGAGTTCTGTAAAGACTAAGTGAAAGTATTTGGAAAAAACCAAGCTATTTAACTCTAGCAGAAGTACTGAAATCTGGTCCATTTCCTGTTAGAAAACAAGCTGGATTTCCCCCTCACTCAGTTATCAGGCAATGCAAAGGCAAGTATTCTGTTCACATCGTGCCCTCTTCGCCCTTGTTATTCCCCTGGCACATCTGAACTGTTTCCATGTATTGCTCATAATGATTTGTTTCACTATTCAAACCAACATTCTGTAAAAGGGACAGTGGTTATGTTAAGCTGTTAAACACCAGAACAGAAACAAAGTCTTTCTTTCCTTGCCTGACAGTCCTGCCCTGGAAACAGTGGTCCATGTTGACTGTTAAAAGTTCAAAGTGTAAAAACCCTTCAGCGGTTCTTGCTCTCGGTAAACGTCGGAGATGCAGATTATTTCCTTCATGTTTTTCTTTCCGTTTTCCTTCCATACACCCCTCCTCTCGGACCCTTTGCAGACAAAGATAGGAACAACACTGAACCAGTCTAACGCTGAAACAAGAGCCTAGCACGAGCAGTCTCCATGCTGGTCTCTAGCTTGCACGCTGGCAGTGCTAAAAATGTGCTATAGTATTTAATCCAAAAAAGGGTTTGGCTTTGCCTTTCTCTTACAGATCAGGCAGCTGGGTGGTAAAACTGGCAGGGCATTAATGATATTTCTAACCACATTTGCACATGCATGGAGATTTCCCTAGTAACTTCTCTCTCTAGAAAAATGAAAATCATTATGCTCCAGACAAGCTTAGCAGGGTTATTGCTATCAAGAGACCATGTTTTCCCAGGAATCTAGGTAAGATTTGGGCTGAAATTATAGTTAAAATGAATTTGAGTGCAAAGTGCCATCATTTCAGTTAGGTGGATTCCTAAAATATACCACTGAAAAGTTAAAGCTTTATCATGCAATCTTGACTGACACAAATTTTCTTGCAATACATCATCCCTTAAATCGGGGAGACTGCTGGAACAAGGGCACCGCATTCCCAGAGCATCTCTGGGAAGCTCTTTGGACGTTTCAGCTGAAAAGATAGGTTCCCCTCTCAACTCGGGTATTAATTTCAGTTACACAGAGTCAATACATATACACTTAAAAGTAGGACATGCTTTAATCTACACAAAAGTTTTTTAAAGAAACTTACTGACTTTTCACAATATGAAACAGTTAACTTGAAAACCCTTAATTATCTTCAGGAACTAACAGCATTAAAGTCGTCCTTAATTAAACACTTAAGACAACAGCCAGGCTAATCCTAGAGTTCTTTAATAGTATGAGGAATGCAGTAAGTTTTAACAGGTTTAATTCCTTAGTATGTTGTCATGGCTAATACTTGTATTGGAAAGAAAACCCAGGAAAATAAATAAAACTTATGACAGTTACAGTTCCCTAAATCTGCTTCAAAAATCTCTGTGCAGGAAAAGTGAACAGATTATTTTAAAATTATACAGAAATATGTCCTGACAAGCAAAAGGAACACAAGAGTGTACTAAGTTTAAAAGCCTTAATTGTTGTAATCACCCATCCACAGAAACTCATTTCTAGCTAGTGTTTCTGTGAAAATTAAGATTTTGCCAGCATGCAACACTGCAGCTGTGGATTTGATCATATTTAGGAACTTTACTTTTTCTACTGCCAAGGCTGTGCTGTGTTTTTTACTTACACTGGGGACTCGATAATTGATAGATTAGTTCAAGAGGTAGATCTAGATCTACAAGACAAACAACAGCAGGAGAGTAACCCCAAAACTCACTGCCAATATTTTCTTCCCCCCTTTGCTCAAGTATACACCAATAAACACACACTATAACCTATTTCAGGTAAAGAAGGGTGCTTCATTGCCAAGGGTCATATGCAGCCTTTAACATCGCAGAAGCTATGTCTTGGCTCCTGTATCACCACTTCCAGGACCTTTCAGTCCTTTGGGGTAACTGACCATCCCAGCAATTCCCACAGGGCTCCTCCCCTCCCTTTGCCTACTGGTAAGTACCTCTACACTTCTCCGTCTGGCTTGGCCCTCGACTCTCCCATCTGCTCCTAGCTTTCCAGCAAGTAAGTCCCTCCGAAGTTCATCCAGCTCTCGATTCTCTGATCTAACTGGAGTTTGCTTGGATACTTTCTGGTGCCAGCACTGCTGCGTAAGAGAAACAAACTCTTATTACTGTTATTCAGCTTAGGGCTCTTCACAGCCAGTAGAGAATTGTTGAGTCCTAGCTAGGCAGAGAAGAAAGGGCTAGTCAAAAGATACTTGAATACCTGTCCTATTTTTCTCTCTGCCCCTTTATTAGCCTCAAATGCCACTTTTCCCTTTCAACCAGGTCCATCTATTCTTCTGCTCCTCATGGCAGCACGACGTTCTAACATCCTCCTTAAGGCACTTAGTGTCATACATCTGGATTAGACACACTTTCAGATACAGGATTGGGTCCAGTGCCATTTTCAAATCAACAGGTGCTTTCTTTGGCCATCATGGCATTTTGGTTTGTTCTTAGATTTTTAGGATCAGCTGCTGAGCTGGCCTTTTATCTGCAAATGCCTGCTGTTTCAGGTTCTGAAGAGACAGAAAGCCATTGAAAGCTGGAGGGGTGGGGGGCTCCAACCCTTACAGTATGCAACCTGTCAGGCTAACAGCATGCTTGTTGCGGAGCAGAGAGCTGCAATGCGACCTCAGCCTGCATTTCCTGCACACTCCAGTTTCCACTTTATTCCACACTTCGCTACACGGGCGGAGGAAGGCTCCCCTTACACTGCTCTCCCAACGGCCTCCGCAGCTTTGGATCCACCCCATGGGGCACGAGACACCTGAAGGCTCAGAGGGTCCCGAGGATATCAGTCTACCTAAGGGTAACTAAGCATAGCACAACTGTCCCAGTGCAGGCAGGTATATAGAAAGGGGAATAACAACACCTAGAGGGCAGTTGTTAACAAACAAACAAAAAAAGTAACCAACCAACCCTTTTCATTGCACAATTCATGTACAAGCAATCCAAAACAATTTACCTTCTCTGGTGATGCACATTAGCAAATCTGCATAGTCCAAAGAAAGTCAGGTACCAATCTCAGTTGAACTGCAAAATTACTTCGTATTACTAACCTTCCTTCTTCCCTTCACTACAAAATACACAAAAGTAGATAGCAAGTGCTGAAGAGCCAGAGGAAATTCAGGATGATTTTTAGAAAGCATGAAAAAAAGATAGGTCACAGGAGATCTTAAATTCCCACGCCCAGACAGAAAGATAGAGTACTCATTGACCTATTCTGCACTGATTTTTTGCTGTTGACAGCCAAGACAGTGTTAAGATTCACTACAGAGTTACAACCTGTTTCATTCAGCAGTAGCTACCAAAATGCACTCAGATCCAGAATGGCAAGAGCCCAGTTCACAATACTGCTTTTTGACACTGGATCAAAGGGGTCTTCAGTTACAGGAGAAAAACCAGAGTGTGACTACAGGGACTGAGGAAGAAAGGAGGTAGAAGTGGTGTGCCACTTAGAGAAGTGAAGTTCAGCCCCAAAAATACATTCCACACTGGGACTGGGCAAAATAAAACTCCATGTAGTATATTATAAAGGGGGTCTCATGCTATGGAAGTGCTCTCTACAATACCGTGAACACAGCTGGCTACACTCAGATGTTCTATGAGGTTCCTGTAACTTCTCCAACTCATCTCTAGTATGACAAAGAAAAGCATTCCT
>NW_010532758.1:14208-24043 GCF_000687285.1 Phaethon lepturus
GACATCAGTATTTCCCTCCTTGTTAGGAAGGATGGAGACAGTCACACAACAGATACTTGAGACTCCCACAGATCATTGTTCTGTTTTCCTTAAATTCATATGCCAGGTTTTGTTCGAGCTTTACAGAAAAAAAATATGGGGCATACTGTACAGCATTTTCGTCAATATAAAGAATTTGGAACTAATCTTGTTCCACTCTGCAAATACCAACCGTATCTAGCTTCCACTTTTTGTTCTTCATTGTAAATACTCCAGCCCTTGCTCCGGATCACTCAAAGGAAAAAAGAGTTTCTCTCAGCAGGCATCACCACCAGTTCCCTGGTTAGCATGAAGACATTTTTCTCCATGCAGGAGTACAAAAAAGCCGTGGCTGATTTTCATGAAGAGCCCTGAGGCTCAAAAGCAAGGTTCCCATCTCAGTCTCCCCAATACTTGTCTTTAATGTTTGCTGCATTCAAGTGTACTAACGGTCTTTATATGTACCTTCAGCTTCCATCTGGGAAACGCAGGACTGATGTAAACTTCTTCTTGCTTCTGGGCTGAAGGATACACCATATACCTTGAAAGGTATGGAACAGCCTCAAAAGCACGTGAAACAGACTGATATCCAAGCCAGAATCTTTACATACAGGAAAGATTAGGCTTACTAAAATTGCTTGCTTTGCAATGCATCATTCTTTCTCCTGCTCTCAGCAGCTTACTGGAATTTCTAGGTTAACTCCTGAAATGCTGGGAACTTGCTTTCTGTTATAAAGGGGTACAAGCACCAGAAGAAATAAAAAAACCCCACCTAAAGGAGGAGATCACCTGAACAGGGCAACCTGAAATTAAACCAATCACATGCATCATCTTTCCCCTTTTCATCTGGTCTTCTGAAAGCATTCGAGCAACTCATTTCTGTTCTGACAAATGTCAGAGAGAAAACAAACCACATGCACAAAGATAGCCAGCATCAATACAGCTCATTCATCCAGTTCACAGACCCACCAGCTGTATGAGTGTCAGGCAGGGTGCTCACAAGGAGACAGGCAGAACTACCAATTGCTCAGCATTTGCAGCGGTGGAGGGAGGAGAGTAGGGGCATTTTCAGAAATACTGCATGTGTTCTAGGAACAGAGAGCGACATGGATCAGCTAGATTAGCATTCACTGAAGTAATTCCACAAGTTCTGTTCTTGTCAGAACAGAAATGAGTTCTGTTGGTGCCCAAGTTGAGTTCTATGGTGCCCAAGAACTTGCAGCCATCATAACACGGTCATACCGTCACCAGATCAAATGGAATAGCATGTTTTATACTGCATGCAGAGCCCTGTGATGACTCCAGCAGAGCATGCAGTCACAGAGATATGCCCGAGTGACAGCTGAACAAGACAGAGACAAGCGGATTCAACCAATGACTTTAGCAAGACTCAGCCAGCCTTCCAGGATAAGCGCAGGTAAGTGCTACCGCGACTTTAAGATCTAAGCCCAGAAACTTGGCAATCCAGCCAGATACAGCAACTCACACTTACAAAAGCTATTGAGCATGCCACAGAGGTGAGCTCTGGGCTAAGTCGATGAGTGAACACATACAACAAAAAGGTGACAAAACCAGCGATTTCACATGGGATGACACAACAAAGTATGCACAGAACTTTTACAAAAGCATACCATCATCTTTAGGCATCTGAAGTTTAGAAATCAACTGTAAATAGAAAGTTTATGATTCAACTATAACACTGCAGTTATAGTACACTATGTCTGCTTTTCTCCTCTCTGTTTCTATCCAAAGGTAGTTAATATGATGTCCCAGTATCAAGACAGCACTCACTACAATTAACAAAGATATCCATAAATTCAAATTGGTTAATACTTTAATATTTCTTATTAAACATAATAATTGATTAACGCTTTAATAAGAAAAGACGACAAAACAGTAGAAATCATGATGGATTAAGACAAATCTCCATGAGGAAATGACTGAATCCATCAATAGTACGACTACTTAACTGTAATCAGGTTTGATTACAAGAAAATATATCAAGAACAGCTGAAGTAGACCACCAGACACTGTAACCTGTACTACTACAAAGAAACAGCAAGAGCACTCTTTTTTCTGAACTACAAAATATAGAGCACACCCCTTAACACAGGCAAGGAAACATTTTTTCCCCTTCTCTTCCTCTCATATTTAATATCAGATTAGAAAAGTAGCTGTGCTGCTCTATACTGCTTTTGACTCAAAACACCTAAGATAAATTTTCCTGTAACTTCATACAAATATAAATCTCTGTCCCTATGAGCTCAGAAAAACTGGAGAAAAGTTGAAATTCTGTTCTTCCTCTACCCCTTAATCCTCAGAAAGTACCCTCAAGGTAAGTACGCCTACTAAGACCAAAAGATACTGCAGTTCTTGCTGCAAAAAAAGACTGAACTCTTGCTGGAAGGCAGCTTTAAAAGGTTATACATGTATGTTTAATTCAGGGGGAGAAAGATACTCTGGAATTTTCCCACAGTAGCAGCTCAAGAAATACAGCTATTCTTCCATGATTGAAGGAAAACTGATGGAGTCAAGCATGCATGATTATACTTTGAATATTCACCTAATCCAAAGCGAAAAGCATCTCCAATGCAAACTTTATTATGCAAACATGATAATCCCAAGCTTCCCCACTCAGTCATTTAAGTGAAAATACCAGAAATAGCCCAGCTAGAATCAAAGACTGCAAAAATAAAGACAAGCACATATCTCTCTCCAATTCCTAGTTCTCATTTTCTTCCTCTTTTTCCCAGTGGTGACAGGCTGACAGATAGCAGGAAATAAATATCCACCCCATAGTCTTCCATACAAGTAAATAAAAAAAAAATAAAAAAAAAAAAATCAAGTGTTTATTGGAAGTCTGCATGAAGGCACAGATGAGCTTGATTACAGACACATCGTAACAATTACAAATATATGTAAACACCTTGAGATATACAACAAAGCAATAATACAGCTAGTACAGGAATAAAATGTAACCTGCTAAAAAAAAAACAACTTCTTTGTATCTGAGATTCTTTCAATGACAAGCTCTGACTCACACCAACACACTGTAATGCTTTTAAAGTCATCACTTGGATTCATGCTCAACAAATCTGCACTTTGGCCATTGTTATTAACCAGTGGATTTATAAATTTGATCTGAATTTGTACAGATTCCTTCACTAAGATCAGGAAAACATAAGAATAACCAGCTAGACACCCAACCAATCTATAAAGAGGCTTCATAGATTCTCTAAATACACAAGAGCAATCACCAAGGTACTGAAATTAAATATAAGCTTCAGAAAAGCTCAAGGATGCTTGTTCCATTTTTACTTGCATTTGAGGAAATTGCTGTATTTCTGCAGGAAAGGAACAGTCTACAGCTGTCTGGTGATTTTTTTTCTTCCTCCACAGGAGGCTTAGATTTCATCTGAAACACCTGCCAAAACAAAAGTCAGCAATCACCACCTAAAGTGCCTTGGACAGCCTAGGTGTTACCACTAGAATAAAATACCTTCATTTATAGATATATTATTAATTTATATCGTGAGAAAATCCGCCTTTGCACATAGAAGACTACTTCCAATATTTCTGTGGAAAGGGGAACTGCTTTTTTGTTTTTTAATTGGATACCAATGCCAGGAACTTAAAGAACTGCAACACGGCACTTTTTGAAAGGCAACCACAGAGAAAAAAAATTGTAATTTTAGTACAGACAATACCCAGGCTTAGCCAGAGAGTACTCTGAGCAGCAATTTACTAGAGAGGCACACACTTTCTCAAACTCAACCCTCAACTGTCTGTCCTAACTCCCCACTCCTGCTCTACAAAAGCTTTATAACCTCCAGACCCAGTTCCAGTGAGGAAAGACTTCTATCCAGGTACTACATGCCGAACAAAACCTAGCACAGCTACAACATTTCTCCTGACCCTGCACAGCCACATCATCCCAACCTAAAGATGAGGTAGTACTTTTCTTCGGAGCCTAACTAGTTGAATAGGAACAAGCACTATTCTCCCTAACATAGCAGCTGTCTATTAATGCAGTGCCAAACTCCATAGTTTTATCTCAGATTCAGGGCATACTAATGCAAAACCAGCAACAGCTGCTTAAAAAAAAATCATGATATGAGCACACACTCCCACTTGAACTATGACTGCATCGTAAAGGCCACAGTCTGGCATATTCAGTGACTTCCTCTGGTCCACAAAGTGGCAATGACTCTTAACCTCTATCTGTACTGGGTCTAGTGGTTATTACCGAAAAGGAACATGAAGGATATCCTGAGTACTTATTACAGTGAGATGTGGAATTTAAAAAAAAAAAAATTAAAAAATATTAAGAACTCTAGTCCGAATCCAAGAAGGGCTGAGAGGGGAATTCAGCTCCTCAGGGAACTCAGGAAACCAGATTGTCTCTATGCATACAGTCCATTTGGTAATCAGGGGCTCTGTTTTCTCTCTCTTCGAGAGGACAGATCTTTCCCCTCAAGGAGGCTGTTGTTACATATGCATGTATTATAATTTTATAGCTTACACTGATAAACCTTCTGGTTTCTTATGAGATGGCTTGAACTGAAGAAATATGCTCTGCATAGTCCATGCTCTGTAGATTCCCAAGGATCAAAAAGAAATAGACTGCCATGACTGAAATAAAAAGGAAACATCAAAAAGAGTTGAACAGTGTTAGAACTCATATTGCTTGTAAAACTAAGCATTAGGATTAGAAAAAGCACTACGAGACTTAAACAAGGTCCCTGGATGCATCCTCTTAGTAAGCAATAATCAATACCGAGGATGAGAGATGGCATTCTTTGATTGACAAAGTATGCAAGGCCCTTTTATTTGTCTCCATGATTAGTTTCCATTTATTTTACAAAATATATGGAGTCTAAATTGTCTCATGTTGGCAGTGCAACTCACACAGATCCCAGGAAGCCTTCTTGTTTTCACTGCTTCCAAGACTGCATTTTTCATTCAGCTGAAGTGTACAGGGATTCCACCCAGGCAGATGGGTTCCTGAACATGAACATTTAATAGGAAAGGAATCCTGTTCTGTTCAGCTCCAGTACAGCAGTTAATTGCCAATAGAAAAGCACTGACACTTTCTTGAACAACTCTGCTAGTCCTTTATGCCCTTGGGAATATGCTCTCAGAGGAGTACACATAATTAAAGCAATCTTATCTGGCTGTTAGCTGGAAGACTATCCCCGAACAGTCCCACCTCTTCTTCCAAAGAACTTCTCTGGAACAAAGCGTGGATAAAATAAACTCTTAATGCTCTACAGAGTATCAGCTGCATTCCAGTGTCCAAGCCAGATCCCTTGAGAGAAAAAGTAAAAAGAAAGCTGCTTGATTGTCAGAGAGGAAAGCATTACTGAGACAGCTTAAAAAAAAAAAATATATATATATTTTGAAAACCTTTAGCTGTAAAGGAGTACACTCACAAAATGCTCACCACAGCTAAAAATTGCTTCTGTGCCCTTACACAACTAGTGATGATGCAATGAGCAACTGACAGGCATTAGTAATGGAAAGGACAGCAGAAACCCACCCAGCTGCTTCTGACATAAAGCAGCCAAGCACTTAAGCCCTCATGGTAAGCTGGATCTCATTGTCAAGTGAGTTTCTACAGTCAACAGGAGGTCTGATAAAATCACAGCTGCAGAATCATAATTCATGACTATAATTCACAAGGAAAACTGAAAATTCATTTACATTTATTAGGAGATGGTTGTGCACAATTCCTCATCTTATTCAAAAAGTCTACAAATAGAGTTTAACACTTCCGATTGCAAGCAAATGTTTGTTCAACGTTCTCATTCAGGTAAGGCCTACTTAGCGCCTTGTTACACTTTCAGGATTTAGTACACGTTTGTCAGTTCTTTACTTTCCTCTGGTAACAGTCCCACTGGAATAGTAAGGAGAGTTCACTAAGACACTTTATAACAGCAGCTGAACTTGGGTTACACAAATTCAGGCTTGGAATATGCTTCAAACGTAAATCATTCTAGGCAATTTTCCATTTTAAGATCTTAACGCTGTCAAAGGCTTTCCCTCTTAACCCCGCATTTATACTACCACCACTATGAGCTCACACTCTATAGAGCCGTACGTCCAAGAATCTCAAAGCACTTTAGAAAGGAGGGCACCGTTTTAAATAGCGGTACACTTGAGCTGGAATTCTACTTCTAAAATAATTTTTTTTTTTTTCATCTTAAGTTTACAAAAGGACAAGTGTCAAACTAATCCAATCCTGTCTTGACCTTAGTCTCACCTCCAACTGTCTGTATTTTCTCACATGCAATCCTACCATTAACTGAGGAGCTCTGTTTAATTACAATGCTCACAGCTGAGTTTCCTCTATGGAAAGGTGAGCATCTGCTATGGTCAATTATTTTCAGATGGAAGCACTGGTCAAATTTTAGGTCTGTCACAATCTTGAGAATCACTTGATTGGAGAGTCACTACCATAACTAATGTAATTCGATAATGCACTTGATCCCGTATAGGTTTAAGAAGTGTAATAGACATATATATGTATTTCTCTAAATTCTCTCAGAGCTGAAACTACATAGCTACAGTGAAGAAATTCTAGTTTTGCCTTAAGCGGAACCTTTTATAACATTATTTTAACTTACTATTTTGATTTAGAGCACTAATTTTATAAAGATTTTCAGTTTGCAAGTCTTGAATAGGTGAGCGGCAAACATGAAAATATATGTACAAGTGTTAGTATACTACCAGAATGCTGTACTTCCTTCTTAAAAATGTCCTTAATAAAGCATTAGGCATGTCAAACAAACTTTTGTAAACAAAAGATAAATTACTCATGTTCTGCTCTGATTATAGCCAGATACATATTCTCATAAAATAAACATTCTCTTGTCATTTTCCATGGCCCACATATCCATATACATGAGGTAAACCACTTAAAATCATCAATAATATATAAACCTCAGTACTCAACAGGAACCTCAGGAAAAATATAACTGAGTAAGATGTCAATATCAAGACGTGACACTTTGTTCCACTGCAAAGTGAAACCAATTTATTTGTGCTAAATGAATGGAAAGAATGTATTCAGAATACATTTCTTTATACATTGTACCGGCTTAGGCTGCTAAATAAGCATTCATTAGTGCCATGTTGTGCTACTTTCTTGTACTCTGTTTCTACCAAGCAATCCAACATTTTGGCTGTTATACGAATATATTCCTATATCCTTATATCTTATTTTCTAAGAGACTTTTTGAACATTTAGAATACCTGTTCAAACTTTGCTTCAGGGGAATCACAATTAATATATTTTATCAAGAAAAAAATTATCATCAGCTGTTCTCTACAATCACATTGCCTTCTGCAGCAAAAAAAAAATAAAAATCAAAGAGCACACTTTAATCAGCTATCAGTAACCTGTGGGCAGGACCACACTTACCGAAGTTAATTGTGACAGATCACACAGTATGGGCAGCTTACAGGTTAACGTAAATGTCAAGTGAAATCGTCAAATCTTAAGGTCCACGAATTGTACATTCCACAGACTCCAACAAGCCAGTTCCCTCACTGTAAAATTCGGACTGTACCATACGTTTGAGGTGCTTTTAAAAAGAAGTATGGATGTGTCTGTGTGCTGAATTAAGCTTACTTACTACGTAATACAATAAAGTATGTCTCTTGGGCACTGATTAGGATGTCTGACTCACTTTTGCACTAGAAGCTGTTATTTCAAATGACTGAAACGTAGTGCTGATTTTCCATAAGCTTGGTAAACACTGTAATACTTGAGAATTTATCATATAGCCCATCATGCCTTTAGTTTTCTGCAAATTGTCATGAAAAAATATAAAAAGGTATCCCTTTAATTTTACAAACCTAAAGCCAGGAAAATGAAGCTTTGGAGCCAAGCAAAACGACATAATGCCGTATTACCAAACAGAGTAGCAAATGTTCCAGCCAGAGAATGGACATACATGTAGTTCAAGTAAACACTGATGGAAAACTTTGTTAAGTTAGTGTTGTAGACCCACAACACTGGCTGCATTTTATACAAACGTTTACAACACAATTAACAGTGAAGCCTATATAACCTCAGTGCAAATAAGTCAAATCCAAATATGCCAAGTAAGCCTTTGGCTTTTAGTAAACTGCTCCATGTTATGAGTCCACTTCTGACATACAGACTGCTGAGCACATGCACTAAGGCTGAGAGGAGGGATGCACTGAATGTTGAAAAGTGGCTGACTGCGATGCTGCGGATTGGACCGTAGGTTGCACAGGTGGTGGAGGTGGTGGCGGAGGTGGCTGCACTGGGGTCTGCGTGTTTGGAGAAGGAGGAGGAGTGGGACGTTTAAATTTGTCAGGGCTGTTACTTCTTCGTGGTGAAGGCCTCTGCAGAACAAATATTGAAATCATGTTTAACACACTCCTCAACAACGTTAGGTGCAAGTCCTCTAATCAATGTACTGAGCTTCACAAAAGAGAAAAAGAAACAAACACCACAAAAAAACCCAAACAATTATATGGGAAGAATCCATTTCAAAACATTGCAAGAATCACAACACAACCTCTATATAAAATAAATGTTACTCTGAAACAGAGTAGCAAAGGGGAAGTACTGTTGAGATCAAACAGAACACACATTCCTCCCTGCCAGCTTGCAGGAAATGAACCCAAGACATATGTCCTGAAGATACGTTTGCCTATGATGACCAGCAACCTAAAAAGAAACGAGAGATGCTGTAGAGACAGCACCTCCCAGCTGTGCTTGCCCCAACCAGTAGGGGCTGATGAACTTCAACTCCATGCTGCTGGTGTATGAAGTACTGCTACGGGGTACCTGAGTGTGGGTGGAAATGTTTCCATGCCAGAGAGTCTGCCCAGAACCTCTAGCATTCTGACAGACTCTTAGCCTACACACTGCAGCAAGACCAAAGAATAACACAAGCTGTCCTTCGGAGAACAAAAAAAAAAAAAGATTACAACCCTTTGAGCTGCAGGAGTGAAGCAGTTATTAAAGAGGTCCTCTCAACAGAAACCACAGATTTTCAACAACCAGCACATTTAAACACAAAAATTTAAAACCCACTTTATCTTTACAAAGCAGTAGGAGAAGGAATCTTTTATAATGTTAGCAATGTAAAAATATAAATTACACTGCCCAACACTAACTTCTGAGCTTTTAAAAACAAAATGCTCGCTACTTACCGATACAGTTAGCATTAATCAAGAACCTCATGGCATGACAAACCACCCACCCACAATTAATAATCACCCATGGGTGAACAGGTCTGGGGAGAAACATGATTACAGTGCTATATCAAATGTACTACAGGTAAAGTCCATTTATTCTGTAATGGAGATCAAAAATGAAGAGTCAAGAAGCAATCTGCAGTTTAGTCAAATCATGTATATTGTAGCTATTTTTCTGCACAACTATGTACAATAGATTAATGGTCTATGCAAAAAGCCAAGAGATTCTTGACAGCTGACTGATATCTCTGAAACACTTAAAATCATTTATTGCATTTGTGTACATCTAATAACATGAAGGGACCTGGTTTCAGTATCAAGACAAAGCCAAAAGTTACTTATCAACACCTTTGTAAAAAAAATTAGCATTTTGTCCTGAAGATGATCTTTTTCATAGTGACTTAGTGTGACACCAGTTAACTTACAGTTTCAGAAAGAGTAGTATTTCACAGAGACTGAACAGAAAAAGTTCCTTGAAAAACTTATTTATAAAATTAGGTACCAGGTTTTCCAGAAGCATAAAGATCCTCCTGTGACTAACTCATGTGACACACAGCAGTGATCCGGATTCTACCTTCCT
>NW_010532758.1:24074-33896 GCF_000687285.1 Phaethon lepturus
CAGCTTCCCTCCTGTTCTACCCACTATTGTAGCATTCCCACTGATCTTTGCTCAATTAAATTAACAATTTCATGCTCACCTAAACGATTTTAGAAGCAACCATATTTCAGCATTCCACTAAAAATTCTATTGAAACATGTTTTCACATCTGAGAATGACAAGTATATGCAAAAACTCTGCAGGATATTTAAAGACTACCTGTTGAGAAAAATCAAAATGGTCTTGATACAACAACTATAAGGTATTTTGCCAAATGATTAATATTTAGGCTCTGTTTGCTCATTAAACTCCACAAATATTTAGAAGAAACATGATTAAGTAGAAATGCATCAAACACCGCAGGTAAAAAGGAAATCAATCCAGTTGAAAGATATGAGAAATTGCCCTAACAAATGTTTATATTAACTTTCTTCTTTGCCAATGAGAATAGAAAATAAGAGTTAACTGCCTGTTACAGTGACATGATGGTAGCATTGTGTGTCATCCTGAAGAAAACCTGAGCTTGGAGCAACCTCAGATGACTCATCCGTCAGATGGTGGAGACTAGGAGAAAAACGAAAGCAATGTTTTTACTTCCTGGGATAGGCTTAGTAGCTTAGAACATCAGTTCTCACACCCTGCCTGCTGATCCATAAGATGATACCTATTACTGTCCTTAAGATGATAATACATCCTATTCTTTTGCAGAAAATAAGGTTCTCCAAAAAGAATCAGTTTCTGAGGGGTGAAGAGGAAAATCAGGGTTGAAGAAAGCAGCAATAGATATCTTGGAGTAAGGAGACAAAAACAAACATTTACAAAAATGTTTTGTAAAAAAGCTTAAGGACAAGCAATTATAACTTTTAAAAACCAAACTGACATTGGTAAAAATATTTACTATTTTAAATACTTACTGTAATACCATGGGATGGTCCCATATGTTGCACATGAAGGCCCGGGGAATTGTAGTAAGACATTCCAGCTCTAGTCAGTGAAGTTGGTGGTGTGAAACCAACTGTGTGACTTGCATATGAGAGACCTAAAAATTGGTAAAACAAGGTAGCATCAACATTCTTTTTTATATTACAAACTGAAGTGTGAGGTTTTAAAAGTTTTTTTAGTTCTGAATCAATGACAGGTTAAGAAGTGGCAACTGCTGCCAGAGTAGACATCTAAAAAATACTCCTTGTATACTGAAAAGGGTGATGTAACTTATTTTCCTGTAGTAAACTACCATATGCTTCAAAACATATATTGCACAATGTTAAACGTAACTTTTCACTTAACATAAATGGTGTAAGGTTCCCCTGGCAGCTTAGTTTTAGTCCACAAGTACTTCCATCCAGCCTTCCCTTTCTCTTTGGAGGAAATGGTTCCCTGAACAAAATACAACCTGAAGAAGCAGAGAGGTTGTGCCTGGAGAAGCCATCTAGCACTGGGCCACTATAAGTTTCCACAAAGAAACTGGATGTGGGTGGCTCCTCCAAGGCATACCAGATCCACAGCCCGGGTTCCTCGTGTTTTGCCTCAGCGTTTATAGGCAGGGACTCAAAGATCTTTGGGGCTGCAAAGTTAAAACATGCTGCGATTAGTTGCTAGCTGGACTAGCCTAGCAACTAACACTTAAAATTACAACTTGTTTTATCCACATTAAGGCAAGTCTAATATTCAGAAGTGCAAACATCTCATACTTCTGTCTAAATATTTCCTTTCTGTCAGAACTAATTTATAAAAATGCAGAGTACCTGTATAGCTAACCAACGTAAACAGAAACAGCAACTGCTAAGTCCTTAAAGATCAGCCCTTGCAGTATTCTGAACATTTTGACTATTTCTCAAAACAGCACATTTTCCAAAACCTTTAGCTCGTTATTGCTTTCTGACAAAAATATCAGTAAGGTAGGAGGCAAGACTTTTCTCAGCTGTTCAGTATTAGACACTAGCAACTGCATTGGAGAATTATGATCAAGGACATTTCTAAAGGTCTATTAAACTTTTATAACACCACACTGGATTTAACCGTTTTCACACTTCTTCAACAATAAATCAATGCAAAACAGTGCCACTGCAGCTACAGTACGCATCAACATCCAGATTTGTTCTTAACTGCACATATCCGTGTTTGTGCCTACAATTGGTAAGGCAAGATCGGGGCGGGGGGTGGAACCAAACAAAAAACAACCAAGCCTCAGCTCAATAATAAAGTCATATAAGAAAACATACCCCCCCTTGCTCTCTTCAATTCTAGGTTTGATTCTGCTACATCCCCAACGTATGTCTGGTGCAAATTATGAGTAGCTCCAACAGAATCACTCACTTTACAGTACTTAAACAATGCAGATTAACAAAATTAATCTGCCTTTTGACTACACAATCTGTCTGTACAGCACGTATTTTGTACCTAAGTGCTTTCATAAGTACAAGGACTGAAACAAACCAATGTTCGGGTAGGTGACAACGTGTTGCAAGTCAGAGACAAGAGCCCAGAACAGTAAGAGGCAAAAAATATGCTTTAAGTCACCTTTCCAACATAACAATTTTGGACTGCTTTGGGATAAACCAGCTCCAAAATTTTCACAAATGCAAGTCTACATGGCAGTAAAAGAAGCCGTAACAGAGTAGTGCATGTACATCCAAGGTAGCTCATCTCTGCAGCCTAAAACCTCTATCTAGCCTAGCTACAGAAGCAAAGCATAAAACAGTTTATCTATACTAAAGACTAATTGGTAATTAGAGTAACTAATCCCCAGCTGCCTACGAGTAGTAATATTTCCACTATCTTCACAGTTCCATGCACTGTGCTAGAAATCTTGGCAGCATCTCAGCTTGACAGAGTCCTCAAAAGCAGCATCTCAAGCCATGCAAGCACAAAAGGCTCTGGGATTCAGGAGCCAGAATCTGACCCATTAAACCTGACCAGCTATCCATACGAAATTACAGCGTTTATAACTGGTTTCAAATGATGTTTCTACAAATTCAAGCACATCATTACCCAAAATGAAACACGGCAAGTCATACAGTTACTTGATGCAAAACATAACTGTTGTATTATTCTGTGCTGACACTTTTGACAGTGTCCTACTGTACTAGTTCACATATAAAGTACTCTCAAAAACTATTTGTTTTCATCCATTACTGCATTCATATATACCAGACAGCTGTACAAAATTCCCTATTGATCTCATTAGTCCTCTAACAAACTGCTGCTTCTATTTTTCTCAAGTCTGAAACTTCCCAGCTATGGATGTTAATCAGATGTGAAGGAGAGCAATGTAGCTGCCTGTGCAGAAGTGCTTGCCTGGAACATTTACTGTACCAACGTTACTAAAATTGTAAACTCCTGTTAGAAAAGATAATTTCTGCTGTGCTACTTTTAACTCTGCTTCAGACAGTGTTTCAGCATCCCCCGTCTGTGGGACATAATTCCCACTAGAATGCAGCACTCCTCTATCAGCTGCTAATGGGAAGTTAAATCCACAAGGAACAAGGGACAGTTCCAGCGTAGGGAACAACAAACCGAGAGAGGACTCCTGCGCATACCCATCAGCACCTAAATTGGGTACAGTTCCAGGTAATGTAGGATGCAAGCTCGTAAGTTACCAGATAATTTTCTCTACACATACTTTTCATTTTAACCACTGTGTGGACTGCAGACACGGTGTGCAGTTGAATATTGTATTATTATGAAGGCTGCACATGCATAACCACGAATGTCTGAAGTAGTTACTCCAGAACCGTTAGTGTGACTATGTTTCTGTACACCCAGTTAACAGGAAAAGGATAAGAAAACATTTTCTTGGTAACATACCTTGCAAACACTGAAAGTCAAGTGATTTGGCTCATTTCAGAAGCCCAAAAACCTCTTGAAAAACTCATAGTGCTCATTTCTAACACTGTAACATGCCTTATGGCCATAGCTAGCGTTCATACATGCTTACTCCTTTTGCAACACCTGGATGAAAACTATTTTGAGTCCTTCTGAAAAACCTAAAAAGTCAATCTTGAAAATTAAAAGAGTTTAAAGGCATTTTATATGTTCTAGCAGACCTGTGTAATAAAACATCTCAATCCCATCTTGCAGAATATGTTGATATAGAGCACATCTCATTTGCCCTTAATGTAGGACTCTGCCCAACAGGTTCTAAAGGTGAGCTTGGGAAAGCAGGGCATGCAGGATTCACTTCATTATGTACAAATGGGTTTGTGATCACTTATATAACATCCATGGCCAACAACTTGTAATGAACATCCAAGCATAATTTTAAGGGATTTTAAATTTCAGTCAATAAATGTGTTAGCAACACAAATACATTTCCTTTTACTTAAAAAATACATTCAGTAATTAAAAACTCAGAAAAGGTTAGTTTGCCTTTGTTATATCAAGTACTAGAGACAGGAAATCTTAATTTTATAGCTAGTGTTTTACAACAGAAAATAGCAGAAGTACAAAAGCCATTTCCCTACTAAAGAGAAATGGAAATTTATTTTTTTCCAACGTGTTCAAGATTAGACTTCTACAAGGTTTGATTCAGAGCACAATAGCAGTCTCATTAGTAGTTCATCACCAAACTCTAGAAATTTGTTTGAACTATGCATCCTGTTGGGCAACTTCGGGGGCTGGGAGGGAAGAGACAGTAAGAGAAAAGGAGAGAGCAAAAAAGAAATAAAAGTTCAAGTGACAGCTACTTAACTGACCTTTAATATCTGTTCACAGTGTAAAACAGAACCATCCGAAAACATGCTCCACTAGAAGACTTCTAAGGCAAAAACAGTCTCACATTTATGAAGCAGTTTTTTCTCCACACTAACTTTGAAAGGCCTAAATCTATGAAGAGGGCGCGTTACTATGTGATGCATACAATAATCTTAGAAACTGGGTTAAATATTTACCAGGTGATATAGGTCTGCTAGAACTTGGTGAGGGTGTATAAGGGATAGGACTGGACACAGTGCGAGGTCTTAATCCTTGTGCAGACATCTCATTAAAATATCTAACAAAAAAAGGTAAAGAATAATTAGATTAAACCTTTTAAAATGTGCCACGTTTTAAATGTTTCACTGTGGTTTTTTTTCAACTCCCATAAGAATCACATTAGATTAATGAAGGACCAGTCACCTCTAGGAAGTCATGACAGGAACTTTCTTCATTGCTGAAGGCTCAGATATTGGCTTAACTTTCAATGGAAATATCTTAGTCATTTGCAGTTAAAACCATACAAGTTGCATACGATTAGAATAGTACATATTAAGGCCAGAGGTATAAGTCATATAATCCAATCTGACCTATACTACATTCTTGCACTTTATACATCATTTCTACATTGAACTCAATAGCTTGTCTGGCTGCAGTGTATCTTCCACAAAAGCATTCAGCACTAATCTGAAATCATGAAAAAGGGGAGAAAAAACCAAATCATTGAAGTATTGAGAATTTGTTCCAGCTGATCGGCCTCACAGTTAAAAACATGTCCTGTTTCCTACTTGAATCCCTCTGGTCTCAACGTTTAGCCATTTGCTCATCATGTCTTTTGCCACTGGAACAGAGAGACATTTTGAACACAGGACTTTCTTCCACTAACGATACTTCTAGGCTGTGTTGCAAGACACCTCCCACATTTCATTGTGGTAAACTGAACAGATTAGAACCTCAGGCAAGTATTTTTCCCCACCTGTAATAATTTTAGTAGTATTTACTTGCACTTTACTCACTGAATAGAGTGAAGCTTCTTCACAGCCGTCAAGTGCTATATAAAAGGAGATAAAAATCATACCAATTGCTCCTACTTCCCACTTACTGTTTATATCTCAAAAGTTATTTTTTCCACAGCACTTAGGCTGGCAGCTTTCAGGTCGACTTGCTTATGCACTCTCCACATAGATTTTTCAGCCATTGTCTCGATTAGAGGTTCCCCTGCTCACCACCTCCTGCACATATGGTTGCAAATCAGTGCATCTGGGTTTATACTATTACATTCAGCTGTGTTTCTTTACTGGACAAAGCAAAGCAGCAGGCAAAATTAACTACCTAACAGCCCTTTGGCTCTTACTCGTCTCCCCTTCTACCACTGTGTTGCTCAGAAATTCTTAGGAGCTACGTTTATTTCCAGATCACAGAAAGAAATACAACATGGAGCAGTGTTAAAAATAGGAATATTTGATCGAATTCATGATGACGACTACTTTGAGGTAGACTACTTGTCAGCCAGTTCATAAACTATTAGAAACATGTTTTGATGCTGCATCTCATTGATTTTTAACCAGGATATTCAGAGTTACTAAGCCAAAACACTTAACACAGGCAGTACACTGTAGTGACATCAAAATTGGTTTACATTTGGGTAGATCAGGTAATAAAAGTAGCTGCAATAGAGAACACCAGAAAATTAGCAAACTGGCAAATTAAAGATTAATTAAATACAAGTTTTCTAAAGAGCTAACAGTGGCAAGGTTAGCAAAACTGAACTGACTAGGCTACCTCTGCAACACACGGTAACTTGTAATGCAGACAGTACACGTGTTACAGCAAGGCAGTGGTCTTTGGGATTTAATCTTATTTTACTCTACATAAAGACAATTTTCTGTAAGTCACCCTAGTACCTGCATCAGGTGATATGGAACAGCAGCACACAGTAAGTATGTTTCCTGGTTTCAGATACTGTCCTACTACTCCAGAGAACAGGCAACACACAGTAACTTGTAATGCAGACAGTACACGTGTTACAGCAAGGCAGTGGTCTTTGGGATTTAATCTTATTTTACTCTACATAAAGACAATTTTCTGTAAGTCACCCTAGTACCTGCATCAGGTGATATGGAACAGCAGCACACAGTAAGTATGTTTCCTGGTTTCAGATACTGTCCTACTACTCCAGAGAACAGGACGGAGGATTGAGAAGACAAAGCTATTGCTAGTCAAGAGGAAGAAGTTTTGGGAGAGCTGTATATTTTGCATTCAATAAAGCATCTTCATCTACCTCCCATCTACAAAAAATAAGTTTCATCAGCTAACAGAAAGCAATTTAAAGAACTGAATAACTGGATAATCCACCATCATTTTTAGGCAGATGATGTAAGCTGATAAATTTTACATGTTAAAATCATTACTGCATGTAGTTCCACAATTATTTTGTCTACACAGTTCTCCTAAGACTAACCAATCTAATACCTGCTTTGTCCTTCATTTTACTTTGTATTACTTACACTGCAAATACCTGTTTTGGACTGATTCTGTCACACCTTTGTAGTAGCAAGAAAATCAACATGACAATGAAATTTCTTAGAGGTACAGAGTAATTCATCAATTTTTCCTGAATATTCTTGTTCACCACTGCCTACAACTGGTTGACAAAAAATTATTAGGATACTCTATATTTTGTAATTAATACTGGTAATTCGCATAGATTTACATTTTGATTGTATGCCCATTACAATGAAAATGTTGGCAGAAAAGATTAGGCTAATAAAAATAGATTCACACACCAGACTGCTGTGTTTCTAACAATTTAATTTATATAGCATTCACTACATCTTAATGCCAGATGCTAATGCAATATATGCCAGTTGCCTAGTATTTCATTAAAATGAAAACACTACTTTGAACTGTAAGGGTGCCCCTTGAAACAAAATATCCGGTACTTTGTTTCTGGTAAATTATGGCTTATAACAAATATACTGATGACCCAAAAAGAAATATCTCAGTATCAGGAGAATACACAGCACAGGGTAACTTTTTTTTTTTTATTAAAGGACCACTAGAAATCCAAAATAACGTAAAAGAGTGCAACAAAATAATGAGCATCTGATAAGAAATAAGAATGTTTTATTCCAAGTGTACTTGAAATCATCTTTCAAAATGTAACACTGTCATATGACTATGATGTCAGAAAACACTAAAAGGCATCATGTAAAACCATGAAAAACTCAAGACTATCTGTAAGGTCAGTACAAGCAATGCAGCTGGCAGTAGAGAAAAAAGAAAATCAAGTTCTTTGGACATCAAGAACAACCCAACAGTTCTGGAAATGCGTCCTCTCTCTAAGGCTTTACACGGCATCCCTTGGTATTTGGCTGAACACGCTCTACTTTCTGCAAAGGATAAAATAGCCCCAATTAAGGACGTTGTTCCAGAATTCCTTGCATTGACACATTAGCAAGTCTGGAGCAAAACAAAGGTCCTACGATCTCAACTGAATCTCAATTTCACAGCTATATTTATTTCAATATATATTATCAAAACCCTAAGCAATCTTCAGATACAAATAATTTCTTTCTCACCATTAAAACTAATGCAATTCCTCTGCAAGTTTGAGACAATTCTACTAAAGATATTCCTGGACCATGCTGAAATTCGGTATGTACATTAAACCCATATGCAGGTTATTTCTATAAATACTTATTCTATAATATTAAAAAAATCTGTACGAGTATTGATTAATAAGCTCAACGCCAACATATCTGGATGGCTAGAAAATACAAACCTTTCATCATCCATTTCTAAGCTGGATTCACTTTCTGACAGTTGCCTGCAGAGTGCTTCCCTGCGTTCCATTTCCCTCTGTAATTTTCTTTGAAGTCTCAAGTTTTCTTCTCTCATATGTCGTTCCTCTTCTAAATATTGTGCCATCTTCTCTGAATCTGAAATTCAGAATTTTGTTAAAATTAGGTTAAAATTCAATTTCACAAACAGGCAAATAGGTTATGCCTAATTTTACTCCAGTAGTTCAAGAATGAAGGTGTAGAAAACACTCGGGATGGATCACTCAAAATTCTCATCTCTGAGTCATTAGTTCAAAGCCTAATTCACATCAGTAGCTACTAAAATAAATACAGGTTGACATTAGTTTTGGAAATTAAAGGTAAAAAGCAATTTACTTAATTGAATTTGAAAAGAAAGAAAAAAGTCAAAGAAGATAATAAAACCAAAACCATAAACAAGAAATACGATTCCTGCTCCACTAAAATAATGCTATTCGATGTTTACAAAAATTTTAATGCAAAACAGAAGAAATTATTTTAAAGGTGTATTTCCATTTTGAGGGCAGAAGCACAAAACAAGTTCTGAAAACCAAAACACTCAAACTTATATTAAATTGCTACCTTGTAAGTATTCTATAGCACTCTCTCACACACTTTATCACAGAGATTGGTCAGCAGAACATGTACTGATATTAAAAGCCAATAAGTGGTTGACTCTTCACATCAAAGGGTAGTTTAGAACTGCAAACTCTAAGTTCCGCAAACCGCACTTAAGTGGTCTGGTATCACAGGCTATTTAAAGTGATAAAATCAAATTATGGAAAGCTATGAAGCACTTTGACAGATTATTCAAATAAAATGGAATGTATGATGAAGACTTAAGACACGCATAATGTATTTTGTGAGGTTTTCTAATATATGATCAAGTTTACAGTTAATTCCTTGATTAAAAAAATTAATAATTTGTGATCACTTCTTTATGCAGCACCCTTCGATCAAAAAAATATTCCTGTTTTAGAAAACGGTTCCCAAACTATCAACAATAGGCGATGTGTCTCTCATCCATGGAAATACCACTTACTAAATGTGACAGTATCACTCACTTAAAACCATTTTTATACCAAAACAGTTCCTAGACTAGAAGCAAGTGCTTCAGGAATACAAAACGTAATAGCAATATCAGAATGTAGTAAGCAGATTTTATTAAGTATTTATGAATAATGCTAGAGGTTCTCCAACAACCACATATTGCAAACACTAAACTGAAAACTGTATTTCAGTTTCATCTTCTGCTTGCAGGCTAGCACATCCACCATTTCTATCAGTATTGCTCTTCATAGTGCAGCTCTGTTTAATCTGTTAACAAAGG